>NC_141685.1:1156693547-1156991047 GCF_964263255.1 Lissotriton vulgaris | reverse complement strand
GCCTGCCTGAGCAAACTCGGAGAAAAAGGACCATTGGGAAGGGGCTGAGAGGCAGGTGGGTACCCGGGTCCATGGGGGCCCCGGCGGGTGGGCCCGGGTGCCACCTTCCCCGTCTCAGCTTCACCGGACCTCATGGAGGTCTGCCTGAGCAAACTCGGGAAAAAAAGACCATCGGGAAGGGGCTGAGAGGCAGGTGCATACCCGGGCCCTTGGGGGGCCCATGCGGGCGGGCCCGGGTGCCATCTTTCCCCGTCTCAGCATCACCGGACCTCACGGAGGTCTGACTTAGGAAAAAAATCAAAGAAAAAGGACATTCAGGAAGGGGCTGAGAGGCAGGTGCATACCCGGGCCCCTGGGTACCCCGGCGGGTGGGCCCGTGTGCTGCCTTCCCCTGTCTCTGTTGTAAACAGGGAGTTAGGTCCTGGGACGTACGGGCAGCTGGACCATATGTAAATCTTAGAAAAAACGCAGTGCTGTCCGTACAAATACTTTGCAACGTCTCCTTAATTAGAGAAACAAATCACCTATTGATTGAGGATTTGTATGGTATTTTTATTTATACCTTATGAATTATTGATTTTCAAACAACAAATAGTTTGACAAAAAAGACATCCCATATATACACCGTTATTCAAAAACTAAACAGTACAAAATTATGATACTACTACATAAAACATAAAGCAAAACATTTCATATGTACATTTCATATGTACATTTGCACAATATTCAAATTTGGTCAATATCATATATACATTACCAAAATGTCCACATTATTGATGCAATTCCAATCAAGGAATGGTGAACACAATTAAGAAAAATCAAGAGAAAATCAACTGGAGAACAGATGAATCAGTAACATGCACAATATTAATCAGTGAAAGAAAAGAATACACTGAATCAATGTTTCAGTCATTCAAGAGTGCTATTCTCCAATAGGCCGACGCGTTTCGAACTCGAAATATGAATTAACGTGTTCTCATCAGGGCTGTGGGATTTTCCTGTTTGATTTTGTGCAAAAATAAAGAGAAAAATATATACATAAGTTCCTGAATTAAAAGGCCTCTATAAAATGCTCCAATGTGAACTGTAATTGCAATGGGGTTACCTTACAAAAGGCCGTCGCACTTTTTCTATAGGGTTTCAGTTGGGGGGGTTCAGTTACTTGTTGTGGTCCCTGCCGGGGTTTCTGAAAGAGGGACAATTTGTGCCAGGATAAAGTCAGTTTGTGATGCCAAAAGCGTGCAAAGTATTTGTACGGACAGCACTGCGTTTTTTCTAAGATTCCCCTGTCTCAGCATCGCCGGACCTCACGGAGGTATGCCTGAGCAAACTCAGAGAAAAAGGACCATCGGCAAGGGGCTGAGAGGCAGGAGCGTACCCAGGCCCCTGGGGGCCCTGGCCCTGGCCCTGGCCCAGTGCATCATGGGAACAGGGCAGACCAAACTACCAAGCCAATTCTTCACCAGAAAGGAGACAAGCTTCCGGGGACCGGTTTCTGGCATTTCAGCCGTCGTCGGCCCGGCTTGCTTGAATCCTGATGGTGCAGTGAGCAAGGGACTCATCTCTGAGTATACCCTGCCACACCTATAGTGGCTAAAAACGATTCAGAAAAGGGGGTGCTGATGAACAGAGTGTCTGAATTAAGCAGACCACTCTTACCCAGTCCAAAGATCAGGGCTTGATCCTTCACCGTTATTTAGCTCACAGCACCATCCCAGCTCAGAACCTGGCTATATGCAAATTAGTCTGTCCCTGGCCCAGTGCATCATGGGACAGGGCAGACCAAACTACCAAGCCAATTCTTCACCAGAAAGGAGACAAGCTTCCGGGGACCGGACTAATTTGCATGTAGCCAGGTTCAGAGCTGGGATGGTGCAGTGAGCTAAATAACGGTGATGGATCAAGCCCTGATCTTTGGACTGGGTAAAAGTGGTCTGCTTAAGTCAGACACTCTGTTCATCACCACCCCCTTTTCTGAATCGTTTTTGGCCACTATAGGTGTGGCAGGGTATACTCAGACATGAGTCCCTTGCTCACTGCACCATCAGGATTCAAGCAAGCCTTGCCGACGACGGCTGAAATGCCAGAAACCGGTCCCCGGAAGCTTGTCTCCTTTCTGGTGAAGAATTGGCTTGGTAGTTTGGTCTGCCCTGTTCCCATGATGCACTGGGCCAGGGACCGACTAATTTGCATATAGCCAGGTTCTGAGCTGGGATGGTGCAGTGAGCTAAATAATGGTGATGGATCAAGCCCTGATCTTTGGACTGGGTAAGAGTGGTCTGCTTAATTCAGACACTCTGTTCATCAACACCCCCTTTTCTGAATCGTTTTTGGCCACTGCCCACTATAGGTGTGGCAGGGTATACTCAGACATGAGTCCCTTGCTCACTGCACCATCAGGATTCAAGCAAGCCGGGCTGACGACGGCTGAAATGCCAGAAACCGGTCCCTGGAAGCTTGTCTCCTTTCTGGTGAAGAATTGGCTTGGTCCGCCCTGTTCCCATGATGCACTGGGCCAGGGACAGACTAATTTGCATATAGCCAGGTTCTGAGCTGGGATGGTGCAGTGAGCTAAATAACGGTGATGGATCAAGCCCTGATCTTTGGACTGGGTAAGAGTGGTCTGCTTAATTCAGACACTCTGTTCATCACCACCCCCTTTTCTGAATCGTTTTTGGCCGCTATAGGTGTGGCAGGGTATACTCAGACATGAGTCCCTTGCTCACTGCACCATCAGGATTCAAGCAAGCCGGGCCGACGACGGCTGAAATGCCAGAAACCGGTCCCCGGAAGCTTGTCTCCTTTCTGGTGAAGAATTGGCTTGTCAGTTTGGTCTGCCCTGTTCCCATGATGCACTGGGCCAGGGACAGACTAATTTACATATAGCCAGGTTCAGAGCTGGGATGGTGCAGTGAGCTAAATAACGGTGATGGATCAAGCCCTGATCTTTGGACTGGGTAAGAGTGGTCTGCTTAATTCAGATACTCTGTTCATCACCTCCCCCTTTTCTGAATCGTTTTTGGGCACTATAGATGTGGCAGGGTATACTCAGACTTGAGTCCCTTGCTCACTGCACCATCAGGATTCAAGCAAGCCGGGTCGACGACGGCTGAAATGCCAGAAACTGGTCCCGGGAAGCTTGTCTCCTTTCTGGTGAAGAATTGGCTTGGTAGTTTGGTCTGCCCTGTTCCCATGATGCACTGGCACAGGGACAGGCTAATTTGCATATAGCCAGGTTCTGAGCTGGGATGGTGCAGTGAGCTAAATAACGGTGATGGATCAAGCCCTGATCTTTGGACTGGGTAAGAGTATTCTGCTTAATTCAGACACTCTGTTCATCACCACCCCCTTTTCTGAATCGTTTTTGGCCACTATAGGTGTGGCAGGGTATACTCAGACATGAGTCCCTTGCTCACTGCACCATCAGGATTCAAGCAAGCCGGGCCTACGATGGCTGAAATGCCAGAAACCGGTCCCCGGAAGCTTGTCTCCTTTCTGGTGAAGAATTGGCTTGGTAGTTTGGTCTGCCCTGTTCCCATGATGCACTGGGCCAGGGACAGACTAATTTGCATATAGCCAGGTTCTGAGCTGCGATGGTGCAGTGAACTAAATAACGGCGATGGATCAATCCCTGATCTTTGGACTGGGTAAGGGTGGTCTGCTTAATTCAGACACTATGTTGATCACCACCCCCTTTTCTGAATCGTTTTTGGCCACTATAGGTGTGGCAGGGTATACTCAGACATGAGTCCCTTGCTCACTGCACCATCAGGATTCAAGCAAGCCGGGCCGACGACGGCTGAAATGCCAGAAACCGGTCCCCGGAAGCTTGTCTCCTTTCTGGTGAAGAATTGGCTTGGTCTGCCCTGTTCCCATGAGGCACTGGGCCAGGGACAGACTAATTTGCACATAGCCAGGTTCTGAGCTGGGATGGTGCAGTGAGCTAAATAACGGTGATGGATCAAGCCCTGATCTTTGGACTGGGTAAGAGTGGTCTTCTTAATTCAGACACTCTGTTCATCACCTCCCCCTTTTCTGAATCGTTTTTGGCCACTATAGGTGTGGCAGGGTATACTCAGACATGAGTCCCTTGCTCACTGCACCATCAGGATTCAAGCAAGCCGGGCCGACGACGGCTGAAATGCCAGAAACCGGTCCCCGGAAGCTTGTCTCCTTTCTGGTGAAGAATTGGCTTGGTAGTTTGGTCTGCCCTGTTCTCATGATGCACTGGGCCAGGAACAGACTAATTTGCATATAGCCAGGTTCTGAGCTGGGATGGTGCAGTGAGCTAAATAACGGTGATGGATCAAGCCCTGATCTTTGGACTGGGTAAGAGTGGTCTGCTTAATTCAGACACTCTGTTCATCACCACCCCCTTTTCTGAATCGTTTTTGGCCACTATAGGTGTGGCAGGGTATACTCAGACATGAGTCCCTTGCTCACTGCACCATCAGGATTCAAGCAAGCCGGGCCGACGACGGCTGAAATGCCAGAAACCGGTCCCCGGAAGCTTGTCTCCTTTCTGGTGAAGAATTATCTTGGTAGTTTGGTCTGCCCTGTTCCCATGATGCACTGGGCCAGGGACAGACTAATTTGCATATAGCCAGGTTCTGATCTGGGATGGTGCAGTAAGCTTAATAACGGTGATGGATCAAGCCCTGATCTTTGGACTCGGTAAGAGTGGTCTGCTTAATTCAGACACTCTGTTCATCACCACCCCCTTTTCTGAATCGTTTTTAGCCACTATAGGTGTGGCAGGGTATACTCAGACATGAGTCCCTTGCTCACTGCACCATCAGGATTCAAGCAAGCCGGGCCGACGACGGCTGAAATGCCAGAAACCGGTCCCCAGAAGCTGTGTCCTTTCTGGTGAAGAATTGGCTTGGTAGTTTGGTCTGCCCTGTTCCCATGATGCACTGGGCCAGGGACAGACTAATTTGCATATAGCCAGGTTCTGAGCTGGGATAGTGCAGTGAGCTAAATAACGGTGTTGGATCAAGCCCTCATCTTTGGACTGGGTAAGAGTGGTCTGCTTAATTCAGACACTCTGTTCATCACCACCCCCTTTTCTAAATCGTTTTTGGCCACTATAGGTGTGGCAGGGTATTCTCAGACATGAGTCCCTTGCTCACTGCACCATCAGGATTCAAGCAAGCCGGGCCGACGATGGCTGAAATGTCAGAAGCCGGTCTCCGGAAGCTTGTCTCCTTTCTGGTGAAGAATTGGCTTGGTAGTTTAGTCTGCCCTGTTCCCATGAAGCACTGGGCCAGGGACAGACTAATTTGCATATAGCCAGGTTCTGAGCTGGGATGGTGCAGTGAGCTAAATAACGGTGATGGATCAAGCCCTGATCTTTGGACTGGGTAAGAGTGGTCTGCTTAATTCAGACACTCTGTTCATCACCACCCCCTTTACTGAATCGTTTATGGCCACTATAGATGTGGCAGGGTATACTCAGACATGAGTCTCTGACTCACTGCACCATCAGGATTCAAGCAAGCCGGGCCGACGACGGCTGAAATGCCAGAAACCGGTCCTCGGAAGCTTGTCTCCTTTCTGGTGAAGAATTGGCTTGGTAGTTTGGTCTGCCCTGTTCCCATGATGCACTGGGCCAGGGACAGACTAATTTGCATATAGCCAGGTTCTAAGCTGAGATGGTGCAGTGAGCTAAATAACGGTGATGGATCAAGCCCTGATCTTTGGACTGGGTAAGAGTGGTCTGCTTAATTTAGACACTCTGTTCATCACCACCCCCTTTTCTGAATCGTTTTTGGCCACTATAGGTGTGGCAGGGTATACTCAGACATGAGTCCCTTGCTCACTGCACCATCAGGATTCAAGCAAGCCGGGCCGACGACGGCTGAAATGCCAGAAACCGGTCCCCGGAAGCTTGTCTCCTTTCTGGTGAAGAATTGGCTTGGTAGTTTGGTCTGCCCTGTTCCCATGATGCACTGGGCCAGGGACAGACTAATTTGCATATAGCCAGGTTCTGAGCTGGGATGGTGCAGTGAGCTAAATAACGGTGATGGATCAAGCCCTGATCTTTGGACTGGGTAAGAGTGGTCTGCTTAATTCAGACACTCTGTTCATCACCACCCCCTTTTCTGAATCGCCAATGAAAGAGTGAGCAGGTGCCAGAGCATGGGGACAGGAGGCCGAGGGCCCCAGCTAGGCCCCAGCCATGGAGGCTACAAGGGGGACCCGATAGGCCCTCCGACCCGGGGCCTGCGGACACCTTGAGAAGCAGGGTAGGCATGCACGGGACCGACGGACCCCAGTCCTGGGCCCTTGGTGGAGCAGCAGCCCGGGGGACTCGGCTCAGGGCCGGAGCACCCCACCCAGGGCCCTGGCGGGCCCCTGGACCGCATCCAGGGCATCCTGCTATGTGGCAGGCCCAGGGACGGACCCAGGGCTGGGGCTGGGGCTGGGGCGGCATCCTGACCCATCTAGCTGCCGGCTGAAGACGGCTAGGCCGAGAGGGCTCCCAAAGTACCTTGTCCCTAGTATTCCGGAGGAAGGCTAAATTTCTTTCTGGGAACCTGTGCGCACCGCAAGGCTCAGGGGGCCCTAGGCGCGAATGCGCCCGACCTCCTGGAGCCCTGGCTGGGATCCGAGAGGCGAATGGCACCTCATCGGGACTTCCAGGGAAGCCCAGCCATCTGGTCACCCCATAGGAAAGCATTGGGTGCAACCAGATGGCCGAGGGGAGTGGTGCGATCAAGTGGCCGGGACTGAAAGGACTCCCATCTGCCCGCCCGAGGCCTTTGCGGTAGGGCTCCCATCTGCCCACGCATGGCAATACACCAGCTGCTGGGCCTCAGGTGCAGGTGGGGGTGCCGGAGCTCTCGGGCCCGAACACCCATGGGAGGACTGTCCGGGACCCATGGAGCCCATCCCGGGCACTCGGCCATGCCGTTGCCTGGAGGAGGGAGCCCCAGACAGCCGGGGGGGACTGCCCGGGACCCATGGAGCCCGTCCCGGCCACTCTGCCATGCCGTTGGCCTGGAGGAGGGAGCCCTGGACACCCGGGGAGGACTTCCCGGGACCCATGGAGCAGATCCTGGGCACTTTGCCATGCTGTTGGCCTGGAGGCGGAAGCCCCAGCTACCTAGGGAGGTGTTGCCCAGGCATAGCCCATGTGTTTCCCAGGCAGAGAACCGCCAGCCTGGGAGGAGTGTCTGGGCATACCCTGCCCCATGTAATCCGGAGGAAAGCTACCCCTCTTTCTTGGAACCCGCGCGCACCGATTGACGGAGGGGACCGAGGGCTCAGATGCGCTCGACCTTATGGAGCCCTTGCTGGAATCGGGGAGGTGAATGGCACCTCATCGGGACTTCCAGGGAAGCCCGGCAATCTGGTCGCCTCATTGGAAAGCATTGCGTGCGACCAGATTACAAAGGGGAAAGGTGCGACCAGATGGCCGGGATCGAAAGGACTCCCAGCTGCCCATCCCGATTCTTGGCGGAAGGGCTCCTGCCTGCCCACACAGGGCAGGGCTCGGGGGCTCGGGGACCACGACTGGGCCTCAGGCACGGGGAGGACCACCGGAGCTCTCGGGCCTGGACGCCCAGGGGAAGACTGCCCAGGACCCATGGAACCCATCCCGGGTACTTTGCCATGCAGTTGGTCTGGAGGAGGGAGCCCCGGACACCCAGGGGAGGACTGCCCGGGACCCATGGAGCCCGTCCGGGGCACTTTGCCATGCCTTTGGCCTGGAGGAGGGAGCCCCGGACACCCAGGGGAGGACTGCCCGGGAACCATGGAGCCCGTCCCGGGGCACTTGGCCACGCTGTTGGCCTGGAGGAGGGAGCCCTAGATGCCCGGGGGGACAGCCTGGGACCCATGGAGCCCCTCCCGAGGACTTTGCCACCCCTGGAGGAGGAAGCCCGGGGTAGGACTGCCCAGGAACTATGAAGCCCGTCCAGGGCACTTTGCTATGCTGTGGCCCGGAGCCCCCCCGGTCAGAGTAGAGGTGTTGTCTGAGCATAGCCCATCTGGTCACCGGCAGAGAACCGCCAGCCCGGGAGAGGTGTCTGGGCATACCCTGCCCCTAGTAATCCAGAGGAAGGCTAACCCTCTTTCTTGGAACCTGCATGCACAGAGTGATGGAGGGGACCCAGGGTGCGGAGGCGCCCGACCTCCTGGAGCCCTCGCTGGGATGAGGGAGGCAAATGGCACCTCATCTGGACTTTCAGGGAAGACCGGCCATCTGGTCGCCCCATTTGAAAGCATTGCGTGCGACCAGATGGCCGAGGGGAAAGGTGCGACCAGATGGCCGGGACTGAAAGAACTCCCAGCTGCCCACCCAAGCCTTCATGGAAGGGCTCCCACCCCGCCTGCCCTTGTTGGGCTCCGGAGGTGCAGGGCTCGGAGCTGCAGGGCTTTGGGACTTTGGGGCTCACTGGCTGCGGGGCTCGGGGGATGCAAGCTCGGGGGCTGCAGGGCTCGGGGGCTACAGGGCTCGAGGCTGCAGGGCTCCAGGGTTGCAGGGCTCCAGGGCTGCAGGGCTCTGGGGCTGCAGGGCTCGGGGCTGCAGGGCTCCGGGGCTGCAGGACTCCGGGGCTGCAGGGCTCAGGAGGGCTCCGAAACCCCACGCTGGGCCTTAGGCATGGGAAGGCCCGCAAGAGCTCCTGGGGCCCAGCCGCCCAGGGGAGGACTGCCCGGGAGCCTTGCAGGTCTGCTCCAAGGACCCTTGTCCTGGGCAAATGGAGTCTTGGCAAGCCATAGGACGGGGGCTCCCAAACCCAGGCCCCAGGGCCGGTCTCTGCTTTCCAACCCAATCAGGCCAGGGGGATCAGGAAGTCTACCCAGGCACGATGGAGCCCTGTCCCGGGCACACGTGCCCTCGTTTTCCACACATTTTTTTAAAAATTCTGCATAGTGTGCGTAATGGCGCTACCAAACAACGCCCAGCCCTAATGCAGAGTAGAGTGGCGTATAGTGTAGTGACTTAGAGTGGATTGGCACAGAGTGCAGTGGTTACAGTAGAGTGCAGTGGCATACAGTAGAGAGGTCAGAGTGGAGTTCTGCAGTTTAATTTACAGTGGCGTAGAGGGGAGTGGCGCTGAGTATAGTGGCATTGAGTGCAGTGGCGTGGAGTAGATTGTTTCAGAGTAGAGTGAAGTGGTGTAGAATGGAGAGGTGCACAGTAGAGTGGAAGGAGAACACCAAAGACTCACCTGCATCTGGCCAACGGGCATGAGCCGTGAGGGGAAAGGCGGCAGCAGCAAGACGCCGGGAGGCAGCCCGGTCGAGCCGGACCACACCCCCCAGCAGCCCCTGGGGCGGCAGCGCGCCCGTGACGCGACAAGTGCGCCCGGAGGTGCCAGCAAAAGGCTGACCCCCCGGGAGCCCAGGGGGGAACACCAAAGACTCACCTGCATCTGGCCAACGGGCAGGAGCCGTGAGGGGAACCGCGGCAGCAGCAAGACGCCGGGAGGCAGCCCGGTCGAGCCGGACCACACTCCCCAGCAGCCCCTGGGGCGGCAGCGCGCCCGTGACGCGACAAGTGCGCCCGGAGGCGCCAGTAAAAGGCTGACACCCCCTCTCGCCCCGCGAGTCGCGCGCGGGAGCGACCGGGAGAAGCCCGGGACAAGGGCGGGCCGTCTGTGGCCGTCCGGGGACGTTAGGGGTCAGGTGGGGCCCCCCCCCTAAGCAGGTCTACAAAATGGGTAAGCGAAAAAAACCTAGTAATGGCGAGTCAGAAGGCACAAAATCTAAAGTGCCCAGACATTCTGAAAGTATATTAACTTACTTAACTTCTGCTGTTGGGGCACTATCCAAAGAAATTGCTCATGCTGAAATAGAACTGGGCCTGACACCACCCGCAAATGACCACGCACATGTGAGCAGTAGTAGCATTATCCCTCCGGTGTCCATTGTACCCCTGGATCCGACTATTATAATTGACAATTCAGTGAGAGGGCCCGATGTGGTACGGGGGCCAATGGAGATTGAGCCTGTGCCAGATCCGTTGGGGGGAGAAGGTGATCTCCTAGGGTCTCCTGACTCACAGAAGAAGAGAAAAACAAGGACCTTGAGGAAAGGTGCAAAAGCTCTAAAACCCATACCTAGCTGCAAAAGGAGTGATCCACAACTTTTGCTTAATCTTGAAGCTTTGGTGGAGAAAATGTTTACAACACGGCTGGAGCCATTATTAGTGGCCATAGCTAAAGACATTGTAGACACATTGAACACTTGTGTAGATGGCTTGCGGAAAAAATGTGACCAAATTGGTAATTTTATGACTGAATATAAGAACCTGCAGACCGCCTCTGAGCCCAGAAAGTGGGTAGGTCCAAGAAAGTGGGTGCAAATGTGCCTATGCCTGAGGGCCAGGAATCCCTAGGTGACTCTTTAATGATATGTAATGATGGTCCCACCACCACCAATACTGTGCCCCCCACTGTAGGGGTGAACGACCCCCTGCCTAGTATGTCGGTAGGGATCACTGAAAATATTGGTGTGGAAATTAGAGGGAGAAGACCTGAGGATTTAAAAGTGAAATATGGTTCATATGCAAGGAAAAAACTGGACTTACCCCCTCATGCTGCTCCCTTAGTAGCAGTATTTACAGGAGTCCCAGCATTTACTGGAAGCAGGTCTGAAACGCCACAGGAACTATTATCACTTGCAAAAAAACTGTGTGCGTGCTACAGTAGTGGGGGCCCTGATATAGCAACAGATGTAATAATGGCTAGAAGAGTGAGATGGGTGGGCCATGTTCCCAAAAATATCCCCGGAGACTGTGTGGTGGTGAATTTTGATAGATCCAACATAGCCCACAGACTCTTTTGGGATGCCTCTGAGCTCGGCTCCCCTGGTATCAGACCACTACCTTTGGGTTTCTTCTATCCCCCCCATAAACAGACATAGCAAAACCTCTGTCCCATCAGCATCTACTTTAATAGATCACAGTGATCTACTGACACCGACTGTACTCCCAAATGGTTTAATCATTAATCCTAATCCCAAGACAGGAGAAGTTACCACCTCTCCTTTTAACAACACATTTGACCCAATTCCACTTAAACATTTCACTAGAGTCACAGAGAGGGCAGACATACAATTGTACAATCAATTTGCCCCACTGTCGGATCTGGAGGAGGTTGATTGACTAATGGAGGGCAGTCAACTACCACTAGAACCCTCAGATACTTCACCACAAGCTGATAGTAAGACAATATGCCGTCTGGTGAGTTGGAATATAGCAGGTATGAGGGCTAAATGGAATGATCCTATCTGGCTGGATTATATAATTGGTTTTGATATCATCGCCTTGCAAGAAACCTGGGATCCCTCAGTCCATTGTCACTTGAATGGGTATTCTAGCTTTGTTGTTCCTGCTACTACGGGCAGAGCGGGTAGAGCTAAGGGAGGGTTAGTTCTTCTCATTTCACTTAGGTTGAAGGGCTCTTTTACAAATGTGGAGTCGAACTCAAAAAATGTCTTGATTATTGAGTGGGTGTTGCCAAACCAGACAGGAACATTGTTAATTAATTTTTATAACGCCAAAGAGGGTGCGCTCTTGAATGAGCACATCTCTACTTTAGATAACTTTTTGTCAGATTACAAAGCTAAACATAATTCAATTTTAGAAATTATTTTAATGGGGGATTTTAATACACATCTATGTGACCTACACTGTCAGACAGAAGATGATTTTGGCCCTCCGGGCGTGGTGTTCTCACACTTTGAGCATAGTATACATGGTAATGCTTTAGAAGAACTTTTAGCCTCCATGAACCTCAGCGAGCCGGAGGTAAACGAAGATGGTGTCAGGACTATAACCTTTAAGGGTTCAGAGTTGGGATCTGTGATCGACTACATATTTGTATCACACTGGGTCCTGTCATGCACTGTGTCATATAAAGCTATACCATCTGCTTTTAGTGACCACAATCCCGTTACTTTGGAAGTGTAGTTAGATTTGGGTGGAGGAAGGGGCCCACAAGACCCATTGACGCTGGAACTGGGGCCCTTGAGAGTAAAGGATCAGGGTAGGAGGCTGAGGTGGTCAAGGGTGGTCCCTGAAGAATTTTATGACGACTTTTTTAGGAGGACTAACGATCATCTGGCCACCTGCCTTGATTCGTCCGCCAATAGCACTGCAATAATTGAGGCCTATACTGCCATCTGTCAGCAAGTTGCAGAAGACCTGAGGGTAAAAAAAGGGAAACCATCATCTAAGGTGGTAAGGTGGTTTGATAAAAACTGCTCACAAGCCCACAGCTCTCTACTTAAGGAGCTAAAGCGCATACCTAGAAATAAAGAAGCAGTCAGGGCCGCGAGGAAAGAGTATAAAAGGGTAATTGAGGCTCGGAAAAAAGAAATTAAGGAAGAGGCTTGGGAAAAACTCCTCTCTGTTGAGGTGCTGCGCGACAGTAGCAAATTTTGGTCTACTGTCAATCATCCTTTTTTCTCGGAGGACAGTAACTCAGTGCTTGACTGTGTCATCCCTGATGAAAAATGGGTAACACACTTCAGGGGGATCTACGAGCTGGACTCTTGCTCACTGGGACAGGAACATATTCCTAACCTTGCAGGAACACCTATTATTTTTGAAAAAATTGAGGTTGAAAAGGCCATACGGGACATGTCTAAAAATAAAGCACTGGGCCCTGATGGGGTGCCAGCTGACTTTTATGGCCACTTCCCTCAATTCTGGGCTGGAATCCTTTGCAATGTATTTAATGCCATAACTGTTAGCAGGGTTCCTGTTTCCTGGCTGACATCAGTCATTGTGCCGGTGTTCAAAAAGGGGGATAGATGGGACCCCACCTGTTACCGCCCCATCTCCCTGATAGACTCATCTGTTAAGATTCTGGGGAGGGTCGTGTTAGGGAGACTTAGGGAGTGGTTAGACGGCAGGGGGGTCTTGTCTGACTTCCAATATGGTTTCAGGAATAACAGAAGTACTCTGGATCAGTGCCTAAATCTCCAGCTCTTGATAGGCAAGTACACAGTTGCCAAGGAGGGGTCCTTATTCTTGGGATTTATGGACCTCTCCTCGGCATTCGACTTAGTCAATCGGTCAAAACTGTGGACCATCTTAGCAGAAATTGGTGTTGACCCTGCATTAGTAAATTTTCGAGCGGTTCTTCATTCCGACTTATCTGCAACAGTGAGAGTAAACTTCGAGGATTAAATCAGGGTCAGCACTGGATCCTTGCCCGCTGAAAGTGCTTACACCAGTTATGGACACGCTGATTCCGGTCATTACACAGGTTTGTAATGCTGTGTTTAGATCGGGCATTTTCCCTGCCTCACTGAAACACACGTTGGTTAAACCCCTACTAAAAAAATTCAATCTTAACAAAGATGAACTAAAAAACTATCGGCCGATAGCTAGTCTCCCCTTCCTGGCCAAGGTCATAGAAAAAGGTATGAACCAACAATTGTCGGAGTTTGTTGAGCGGCACCAGTTGCTCGACAATACTCAGTTCGGTTTTCGCAAATGCCATGGCACGGAAACCGCCCTTCTAAAAGCGGCAGATGATATCCGAGCCATACGAGATCAGGGGGGGACAGCAGTCTTGGTCCTGCTGGATCTATCTGCAGCCTTCGACACGGTCGACCACAAGATCTTGGCCGACCGTGTCGAACGATTAGGGGTCCAGAAAACAGCGCTGGACCTACTTGTATCATTTCTGGCCAACAGAACTCAGGCGGTATCACTTGGACCATACCAATCTCCTAAAGTGTCCTTGCCGTGTGGGGTCCCCCAAGGCTCGTCCCTAAGTCCGACGCTCTTTAACATATACGTGTCGGACCTTGCTAGTGTCATCAAAGCATTTGGGATGAGCCTGACCTCCTACGCCGACGACACCCAACTGGTACTGGCCATTAAAGGGGATGGGGATGAAGTGGCCAAGTCATTTACCAGGGGAATGGTGGCCATAGGTGACTGGATGGCCACGAATTGTCTCAAACTTAATTCAGATAAAACTGAAGTGGTCATCTTCGGTCACCTTTCTCCGGCCTGGTCACCAGAATGGTGGCCAACATCGTTTGGAACTCCTCCCAGCCCAGCTCTTAAAGTCAGAAATCTGGGTATCACCTTTGATGCAGGTCTAAATTTCATGGCACACGCTAACAAGACTGCGGCGACTGCTCATATGAAACTCAGAATGATCAGGAAATTACTACCATATCTACCGGACACTGCTGGGAGAACTCTGGTCAGCTCACTAGTCCTGTCCGCACTGGACTATTGTAATGCTCTATTCCTAAATGCACAATCCCGGGTGACTAACAAGATGCAGTCCATTCAAAATGCTGCCGCCCGGATGCTGGCGGGACTTCCCAAGTTTGCATCGGTCTCAAACACCATCAGGGAACTTCACTGGCTTCCGATACGTAGCCGTATAAAATTTAAATCATTGTGTATTCTTTACAAGGCACTCAATAACCAAGGCCCCTACTTCCTCAAACATAATCTTCATCACTATACCCCAACCCGTTCCCTTCGCTCCTCTCACCACAATCACCTAGTAGTGCCTCGTACCAGAACAGTCACTTGGGGTGACAGGCGCTTTCTGGTTGCCGCCCCCAAACTCTGGAACACCCTTCCTCTACACATTAGGACCAGCCCTTCCCTGTTCATATTTCGCAAACAACTCAAGACTTGGTTATTTGACCAATAGCTCCACTTTTTGTTAGGTCTTCTAAAATACTGATCCATCCCTTACGCCAGCGCCGAGACGCCTACGGGTATTCGCCGCGCTTAATAAATGTTAAAATAATAATAATAATAATAATAATAAACCAGGAAGGAAGGGTTACAAGTCATTTTAATTCTAGGAGGGGCGTGAGATAGGGCTGCATTTTGGCCCCCCTATTATTCACCCTGTATATTAATGCCTTAGGGGAGTGCCTTAAACAAGTGACCAAGGATGTGCCGCATATAGGGGACTCCTTGATACCGGTCCTCCTTTATGCGGACGACGCGGTCCTTCTTGCAAGGACTGGAAATGGTCTCCAGAGACTACTGGACTCTTTTGGAGAGTTCATGGAGTCCCTGGATCTAAAAGTTAACATCAAAAAGTCACATGTCATGGTGGTGGGTAAACATTGTGGATCCCGAACAAAGAAAACTTTTCTTTGTAATAACATAGCTATTTCTAGGGTCCCGATGTTTACATACCTAGGGGTTTTATTTGACCAAAGGGGGACATGGGGACCTCAGCAGCTCCAAAAAAGTAATGCCCTGACTAGGTCATCCTCTGCTGTTTTGGCATTTGCAAAAAAACTAGGAGCTAAACCAATAAAGGCTCTTCTTAACATCTACAAATCCAAATGCCTTGCAATAGCGTCATATGGTTCCTGTATCTGGGGATATACTGCCCAAAAAAAAATTCAAACATCTGAAAACAAGTTCCTAAGAACACTGCTGGGTCTTCCACATTCCTCACCCACCTTCTCAGTGCATACTGAGCTAGGAGTAGGATATGTGACGGACCAGCTCAAACTAGCACCTCTCATTTGCTGGGCTAAGACCTGGCTCAACCAGGAAATATCGCTAAACCATCAAATTTTGACGGATTGTATTGCACTAGACAGGGCGAATGCAATCCCTTGGCTGTTGTATCTTAAATCCATGTTTACGCAATTGGGACGCCCTGAGATCTACACCACCCCCAACTGTATTACCAAAGAGGATGTTGGGTGGATAAAGGTACATTTCCTGAACATGCTCAGTATGGAGCGAGAGGAGCAGGAGCTTAAGAAAGTCTCTGTGAGGGCAAACTTTTTATTATAACATCCCCCCTAACTGAACCGTATCTGATCATTGTCAATCAACCCTTCCACAGACAGCTTTTAACGAGGTTTCGCTTCAATATGATACATTTAACTTTGGGTGATTTCCCAACCTGGGGCAAGCCGGAAAACTGTAACCCTTGTAAATGTGATAATTTTTCAAACCAGGACACGTTGCACTTCGTCATGTTTTGTGACTGTTATCAAGAAATGAGAGGTAAATATCTGCTACCGTTGTTGAAAGAGGCCGGCTTCATACAAGTTAGACCAGCTTTTTTATATTTACAAATGTTAAGTTGCCCTCGGGTCATGTTCTGTGTTGCGAGCTTTCTGGTGGCTGCTGTCCGGAAAAAGAATACATTAGATAGACTGGTAAATGCTATGTAGGGGATAACATTCTTTTATTTGATGTGACTTCCCTTGTTTACCTGGCACCTTGCACTTTGTTTACCTGGTACTTTGCACTTTGGATACATATGACGAGATCAGGCCTCCCAGATGTATTAAATGATGAAATGTGTATTATGTCCTTACGAACTATTTCTAGTGTCATTTATATTTTTAGCCTGAATTTTATTGAAATACTGTTTTATGTAATTAGACATCTGAATGTATTGTGATTTTGTACATTTTCAAGCACATTGTTCTTAAAAATCTTGTCTGTTTCTTGTAATTAACTATGTGTATATCTATGTATATATGTATATATGTTCATGATTGTCTTTTTATGATTTTTAATAATCGAAATAAAATGCTTTGACTGACTGACTGACTGGGTGGAAGGAGTCAGGGTAGAGGGCAGTGGCATAGAGTAGAATGATGTAGAGTGCAGAGGTGCAGAATACATTAGAGTGGTGTAGAGTGCACTGGCATAGAGTGCAGCGTTGCAGAGTAGAGTGGCATAGTGCTCTGCGGCACAGAGTGGAGTGGCGCTGAGTGCAGTGGCATTGAGTGCAGTGCTGTAGAGTAGATTGTTTCAGAGTAGAGTGAAGTGGTGTAAAGTGGAGAGGTGCACAGTAGAGTGGAAGGAGTCAGGGTAGAGTGCAGTGGTGTAGAATAGAGTGCAGAGGTGCAGAAAAGATTAGAGTGGTGTAGAGTGCAGTGTTGCAGAGTAGAGTGGCATAGTGTTCTGTGGCACAGAGTGGAGTGGTGCAGAGTAGAGAGGAGTGTCCAAGACTGGAGTGGTGTAGTGTGCAGTGTGAAGAGTGCAGTGGTGCATAGTAGAGTAGGATGGGGTAGAATGCATTGACATAGTATGGACTAGAGTAGAGAGCAGTGGCATAGAGTAAAGTGGTGCAGAGTAGAGTAGAGGGGAGCAGGGTGGAGTGGAGCAGTGTAGGTTGCAGTGGCTTAGAGTCGAGTGGCACAGAGTGCGGTGGTGCTGAGTGCACTGGTGCAGAGCAGATTGCTTCAGAGTAGAGTGAAGCGGCATAGAGCTGAATGGTGCACGGTTGCGTGGAGTGGTGCAAGGTCGAGTGCAGTGGCGTAGAGTGCAGTAGTATGGAGTGGATTAGAGTGGATTGGCATAGAGGGCACTGGCATAGAGTGGAGTGTACAGAGTGGTGGAACAATGCTGTGGACATGAAGGTGCATAAAGAAAACAAATGCAAATAAACGGAGAAGGAAGAGGCAGCAACATTTATAGGGCCAGAGGTATAAAAGGGGTTTGCCCATTCAGTGTCTATGGGGAAATGTTTTCATACATATGGCCCATGGTGTGCGCGGCTGGAAGCAGAGGCAGAAACAACACAGGATCAGCAAACGTGAGGTCCTGAATAAGACTCAGAGACTGGCACGTCAGGCCAGAAGCAACTCCCACAAGCCCCGGAAAAGGTCAGAAACCCGGAAGACAGCTACTAAACCCAGCTGCAGAGTGGGGCTGAAAGAAAAAGCTCTAAGGCAAGAGAACATGATACCCGCCCCAAACGGGAGGGCCGAGGAAACCAAAGTCACTGAGGGACATGAGGCCTAGAAAGCTGCAGCCCAGGAACCGGAGCACAAACAAGGGCCAAGGACACGTGCCAAGGTGCCACTGACTGTACTCCAGAAGTACCCTGGCCCGCCCAAGGGCAGACAGATACTGCAGCAGCCATGCAAGACCAGAACTGAGGAGCAGTCCCCAAGGCACATATGCACATCTTGGACAGAGCACAACCCAGCAGCCAGGAGTGCGTGCCGGACCAGGATGTTAGCATACCATCAACATGACGACAGGCGAGAGGGAAGCCCAGCCCTGGCAAGGCCAACAACCCAGGCTGTGCACAAATGGGAACCCGTACAGCTTCAGCATCAGAGCACAGCGAGACCACAGGTCACACACTCACAAGGAGGTCACAAAGGAACCCACACACTAAGACAGTGACAGCAAAGGAAAGCCAACCCAAGGAAAAGAGCACAGGACAGACCCAGAGAACAGCAAGGCACAGAAAGACCTCCCATGCAACCCAGTCCAGGCACTAGGCCAGGCCGATGGGCCGGACCTTTACAGATCGACAGCATGTAAACCACTGAAAAGTCATGTGAGAGAGAAATTGCAACCTCATTAGTGGACAGGCAGCTTATAAGTGCACCCCGGAATAACACGCCACTGGTACAGATGCCTGAAGACACAGGCGGAGAGCGAGAAACTCCACAAGAAAGTACTTTCTTTTTCAGCCTCCTTCATTTCATAAAAAAATCTCAAAATCCAATTGTTTTAAGTCTTCCCTTCTTTGTTGCCATTAGGAGTTGGCTGGTAAATAGAGGCAATACCAGAGCCAGGTGCACACAATCCAGCTGTAGTCTCCATCCTACTAAGCATTAAGAGATACCAAGCTCGGAATCAGGGAGCACATGTGTGACCCGGAACTACTGACACCATTACCCCATGCACTTCTCGATTTTAGACCCTTTCCTGCGCACATTTTCCTGCTGCTTTTAGTACCCACTAAAACTCTGAATCATGCAGGGTGTAGCGTCAAACTAAGCCCAAAAGCATGCAAATGAACACACCAGACAGGGATGTCTGTATCGCGTGTCTTTATATTCTTCAGAGTGCAACCGTTAACTGCATGCACTGCGCCATAAACTTTATTAACCACACCCTGGTAAACTAACTGATCCCATCATTTTTTACAGAGTCCATCAGGGACTGGAAGGGTCCTGTTGTTCATAATAAAAAGACACTACAGCTCCCCCTTTGTTAAATAAATGTACAAATAATACATACAAAAATTATAGTTCCTCAATGAGTCATCGATGTGCTTGAACCACTCTTCAAAATCTTGTCATGTGTGGTTGATGAGGTGTAGGAGAGAGGATTACCTCAGGAACAGGTGATGCATAGGCAGGTGTATGAGTTGGGCTCTCTGGACTCTTAGGTGGACATGTCTCACTTCTAACATCTGGAGCCGACGAACATCGAGGGATGTGCTTGAAATGTGACGAGTTTCTCATGATGGACTTTCCAGGATGTTGAGCGGTCACCATATGTACTTTGCTCACCACAACCCTCAGTGGGTCAGCATCAAACGGAGTGTTAGACTTTCCTTTCCATTTTTGTTTGACCAGTACCTGGTCTCCTTCTTTGAAATTCATCAACAAAAAGAGAGATAGGGAGAGGCGCGAACACTCTTAGTCCCCAGGGATTTACAACAAAGTAACAACAAAAGAGTGTCCCTATACTGGAAGGGATGCACGGAGCACAATGAGTCAACACAAGCCCATTAGGTTTGTTTGTAAAGCCCTCACTCACCGACCTGGTCGGTGACTTGCTTCATCATCGGGCCCCACCGGGTGTGACCGAATGTCACCCCGGTGTGCTGCGACGCCAGAATTACTGCGGAGCTGGTCTTGTGAGGAGGGAGGGGCTATGTGAAAGGTGACGTGAGTAGTGTCAGAAGTGGTGGTTTAAAATTGTCTGAGATGTATCAAAAATTATTTAATCGGTGATCATCCCGGGCAAGACTTAAAAAATGTGATGGTGAACAAGGCCAACTAATTGGATGGTCTTGCACCAATAACATTAAGTGAGAGTGTGATCGGTCAACATGTTTCAGCCGTTTAAGGTATATTGACCTGGCATTCGTCAGGACCTATGGTGTAACCCCGGCGGTCTAGGCACGCTAAGGCCCATCCGCACGTGGGTCGTGAAAGTGAAAAAATTTTTGTCTGTGAAGTAAAACAGGAGGAGGGCTCCACACGCCGAGGCAGGGAGCAAGCAACCTCAGGTTTCTGAAATTCAGAAACAAAAAATTAAAACCTGTGAAGATAAGAGTACAGACAAACATACAAAGAGACAAACGAGGAGATTAAAATCATTTGTCAAATGGCTCATAGTATTTACAGCCTGTGACTTGTGCTCTGGGTGCCAGGGGGTGTATGAATCATACATACTAGCAGAGGTGCGTGACTCTGCATGTGGTCTGGACTTACAGGACTACAGCTAAGTCTTACATAGTGACAATGCAGTCTCACATGTGGACTATTAGACTTGCTAACAGTGTAGGTGAGCATAGGGGATTGTGAAAGTGATGGAGTTGGCAACTCGCAGTGTGATGGACATACACACTCAACTCTATCACACGGGCGATCAATGGGCCAATGGCCGGTGACCACTCAACATCAGAAAATGAAAGGTGAGAAAGGAGGGTTCTCACTTCACAGGGGGTGATATTACACCCCACAGACCACGGGAGGGGGGGGACAGCGCTTTTCGGCACATCCTAAAGTAAAAGAAGACAAGGGGTAGAACAAGGGACAAACACAGTCAGCGTGTTTGCGGAAAAGTACTTAGCTCGTTTTTAGTATGTTGCAGTCGCAGTATCACTCACGCCCTCTGCGCCAGTCTCCCGCCGATAAACCTGGTCGGCCCTCTGAACCGGGTCTCGTCGATCAAGGGACCGGGAGTTTGAGGCGTTTTTATTATTGAACGGGGATTGCGCAGTGATGCGTTTCCGGGTAGGCAGGTTCGCGTAGTGCGCATGCGCCAAGTACAGAGGACTAGAACGGATCGCTGACTACGGAGAGGCGGACCTGTTTCCGGGTTGAGTAGAGTGTTGTGCGCATGCGTATGGCTTAAAGTCGTGAAATGCTCGGGGAAACAGTTTCGGATGGATATGAATATCCGATCATGGAGCAGGCGGCAAAGCACAGTGATTCTCGGATGTGAAGTGTTGGAAACTAAATAGACACAGCTACTTGTTTATAGACGAGTATGTTGACATTGCGCCAAAGGTAGCGTAGAGACAGATTGAGAGACGGTTCAATGTGATATCTGACTCAGATCCATAACGGTTCAGAAGAGCATCTGGAGAGTTTAGACTGGGTTTGTATTAAAACAGTGCGAGAGGGGGGGGGGGGGGCCTCTAGCCACAGGTGGTGAATAGTAGTCTAGGGCAGAGGTGCCAGAGGCACTGTAATTAACTGGCTAAAACAAGTTCTCAGGAGTATCTGATACAAGGTATAGGGAACAGAGTTTTTATTTCAGGACCGAGGCCCAGGATATGTCATCATTGAGGCCAGATATATGTGTCCCCAGGCGGTAAACCCACCGCTGTTCCTTTTCGAACAGTCTGTCCGAGATGTTGGAGCCTCCAGTGATTTGTTCTATCACGGTCCATCTCAGATCGTTCGTGGTGTGACTGTTCTGTAAGAAGTGGTCGCTCATTTTTGTCGTTATTTTCTTACACCTGATATTGCTCCTATGCTCACAAATCCTTTGTTTCACTTTTCTGGTTGTCATTCCGACATACCGAAGAGAGCAAGGGCATGTAACAAGGTATACAACATTTGTTGAGTTGCAGTTTGTGTGTGCTTTTTGGTGCCAGGTTTTGCCCGGTTCCAAGTCTAAAGACTTTGAGGAGACAGTCAGGTGACAGACGGAACAGTTTGCACACGGAAAATGGCCCGTCACTCTAGGGAGATTCCACGCATCAGTAATGCTTCTCATTGGAGGGACTGTCAGCTGTCTGGATCTTGTATGTACGAGAGCGTCTTTCAAGCTGTGTCCCTTTTTAAATGAAAATAAAGGTTTTTGCCAGTCTTTTTTCGTGCTTGCGATGATTTTCCAATTTTTATTTATGGATTTCTTCATCAAGTTGGACAAAGCACCATAGGTGGTCACACATGTTAATGGCACCTCTGTTGTGGTTTTCATAACCGGTTCAAGGAGGGCTTCTCGGGGTTGATTTCGAGCTCGTCTGAAACCCTTTTGGAGAATGTGATTGGGATAGCCTCTCTGTTTGAGTTTATTTGTCAGGTCGGATGATTGTGTCTTGAAATCATCTAGACTACTACAATTCCGGCGAATTCTCAAATATTGCCCATAAGGTAGATTTTCCTTCAATGGGCGGGGGTGGAAACTGGTGAACTGCAATAGGTTGTTTTTCGCAGTGGCCTTGTAATGAGTTTTAGTAGTCAATGTGGTACCACTAATTGAAATTACCACATCCAGAAAGACCACCTCCGTGGTGCTCACTGTGTGGGTGAATTTCAGATAACTACTGATGGTATTAATCCACTCAAGAAATTCCATCAGGCGTTCCATGCTGCCCTTCCAAATAAGCAGCACGTCGTCTATATATCGTCTCCAAAAAGTGATGTTTCTTGTAAACGGATTGTTAATGGACTGGATATTTTGAGCCTCAAAGTCCGATACATACAGCCCAGCCACGCTAGGCGCAAACGTGCTGCCCATCGAGGTACCAGAGCACTGTAGGAATAGCTGTCCTTTGTAAGCAAAAAAATTCTCTTTGAGAGCGATGGTGGCGCATTCTAGTACAAATTCCTTGGGGGTGTTGTAATCCCATGTGACAGAGTTGAGAGCTGTTCCAAGTACCTTTATTGTTTCATCTTGGGGGATACTGGTGTACAAGCTCTCTATGTCTAGAGTAGCTAGAATGACGGTATTGGGCTCAAAAGTGATAGTCTGTAATTCATGAAGGAGGTTTTTTGTGTCCTTTAAGTAGGTAGGGGTGTTCTGGACAATCGGTTTTAAGAACTGGTCACAGAAGGTGGATAATGGTTCTAGTAGAGAACCTATCCCTGACACTATAGGGCGGCCCGGTGGTGGCAGCCTGTTTTTGTGAGTCTTTGGGAGTGTGTAAAAATACGGGATGACCTTCTTACTGGTTGCTAGATAATCCGCCTCATTTTTAGATAGGTGGCCATTTCCTTCAGCTTCCTTAACCAAGTTGGTGATACGATTTTGTAGATCTGTAGATGGATCTGCAGTAAGTGGGGTGTAATTATTGGTATCACTCAGTAATCCCTCACATACTTTATCATAATCCGTGGTGTTTTGGATGACGATACCCCCGCCTTTGTCGGCGGGTTTGATTGTAATTGCATTGTTGTTTTTGAGTTTCTCCAATGCCTGATATTCGATCGTGCTGAAGTTCCCATAGGTCTCCGGTTCAGAACTGGTTTCCAAGTCCTGGAATACCGCTTGTTCGAAGGCTGTAATTGCAGCCGGTATCGAGTGTGGGGGGGGTACGAATGTTGATTTTAATCTCAATCCAGTGTCCCCTTTTCGCATATCTGCGTCCGGATCCTCTTTGCCCTCGAAGAAAGCTTTAAGTTTCAGTTTTCGAAAGAAATCGGTTAGTTCACAGTGTAGTCTGAACTTATCTGGGCGGGCTGTAGGTACGAATCCGAGCCCCTTCTCTAATACTGTAAGTTCTGTAGTAGTAAGTTGGTAATCAGAGAGATTGGTTACTAGACTTGTTGGTTGCTTGTTCCTGCTTGGGGTGTCTTGCTCCTGGTGTGATTGCCGACTGCATCGTCTGCTTGCCAGGAGACTTGGTTGAGGTTGGGGGTTCTTCTGTTCCTGCCTCTTCCTCTCCGGCCCCTCTCTAAAAAAGGCTGCTGGTATTGATTTGGTGGAGGCGGTTGGTGCCAGCCTGGATTCCATCCCATCATCGGGAATTGTGGTTGTGGAAAAGGAAAAGGGGGAGGGCCAAAACCCCCATGTGGTGCCATTGCCCAATTGGGTACATGATTGTATTGGTATCGTGGATTGCCCCTGTTGCCTCTGTTACCACGCCTTCGTCCTTGTTTATAAGAACTTGAGCTGGACCCGCTACTATTCGATGAATTATCATCAGATGCCTCTGACTCGTTGGTATTCTTTGCTGGTACTGTGTATTCGGGATCCGCATACGGGTAGACTTTGGTAAATTCGAATTTCTTCAGATCTTTTTGAAATTTTGTTAATTTGGACTGTAAGAGATTTTCCTTATATTCAGTCAATTCTCGGTTGATCTCATCCAGTTTTTTCTTGTAGCCCGTCACGGTGGCTTTTATTTCTGATTCTGTTTCTTGGATTTCTATTAGTAGGGTCTCTGACAGGCGCAAGGCAGTCTTTATTATAAGTACGAGCCAGTCTCGCGTGCAGTGCCATGCGATCATGGCCCAATCTTTACGAAACTGAGCATCATTCAAAAAGATGCGTGGGGCATTAGTTACCAGAAGGCCTTTGGGTGCTGAGTTGGAGGTGAGGTACTGTTTCATTATAGTGCCATGTAGGATCGTGCGTATACGATCACGTTTTTGTTCCGTTAGTTTTTCCCAATCTGAAGTATGTGCTATTGCCTGAGAGATAGCCGGGTCTGCAAAAAGGTTGGAATCAGCCATAAGTGCATCTATTTCCGCTTCAGAGAAAGTGAGTCCCAAGTTCGACATTGTGCAGGGAGAGGTGACTAGTGAAAACACTAGCACCTAGGGGTTTGTAAAACTCTCACAGCTGTGCGCTGCTATTTATTCATCAACAAAAAGAGAGATAGGGAGAGGCGCGAACACTCTTAGTCCCCAGGGATTTACAACAAAGTAACAACAAAAGAGTGTCCCTATACTGGAAGGGATGCACGGAGCACAATGAGTCAACACAAGCCCATTAGGTTTGTTTGTAAAGCCCTCACTCACCGACCTGGTCGGTGACTTGCTTCATCATCGGGCCCCACCGGGTGTGACCGAATGTCACCCCGGTGTGCTGCGACGCCAGAATTACTGCGGAGCTGGTCTTGTGAGGAGGGAGGGGCTATGTGAAAGGTGACGTGAGTAGTGTCAGAAGTGGTGGTTTAAAATTGTCTGAGATGTATCAAAAATTATTTAATCGGTGATCATCCCGGGCAAGACTTAAAAAATGTGATGGTGAACAAGGCCAACTAATTGGATGGTCTTGCACCAATAACATTAAGTGAGAGTGTGATCGGTCAACATGTTTCAGCCGTTTAAGGTATATTGACCTGGCATTCGTCAGGACCTATGGTGTAACCCCGGCGGTCTAGGCACGCTAAGGCCCATCCGCACGTGGGTCGTGAAAGTGAAAAAATTTTTGTCTGTGAAGTAAAACAGGAGGAGGGCTCCACACGCCGAGGCAGGGAGCAAGCAACCTCAGGTTTCTGAAATTCAGAAACAAAAAATTAAAACCTGTGAAGATAAGAGTACAGACAAACATACAAAGAGACAAACGAGGAGATTAAAATCATTTGTCAAATGGCTCATAGTATTTACAGCCTATGACTTGTGCTCTGGGTGCCAGGGGGTGTATGAATCATACATACTAGCAGAGGTGCGTGACTCTGCATGTGGTCTGGACTTACAGGACTACAGCTAAGTCTTACATAGTGACAATGCAGTCTCACATGTGGACTATTAGACTTGCTAACAGTGTAGGTGAGCATAGGGGATTGTGAAAGTGATGGAGTTGGCAACTCGCAGTGTGATGGACATACACACTCAACTCTATCACACGGGCGATCAATGGGCCAATGGCCGGTGACCACTCAACATCAGAAAATGAAAGGTGAGAAAGGAGGGTTCTCACTTCACAGGGGGTGATATTACACCCCACAGACCACGGGAGGGGGGGGACAGCGCTTTTCGGCACATCCTAAAGTAAAAGAAGACAAGGGGTAGAACAAGGGACAAACACAGTCAGCGTGTTTGCGGAAAAGTACTTAGCTCGTTTTTAGTATGTTGCAGTCGCAGTATCACTCACGCCCTCTGCGCCAGTCTCCCGCCGATAAACCTGGTCGGCCCTCTGAACCGGGTCTCGTCGATCAAGGGACCGGGAGTTTGAGGCGTTTTTATTATTGAACGGGGATTGCGCAGTGATGCGTTTCCGGGTAGGCAGGTTCGCGTAGTGCGCATGCGCCAAGTACAGAGGACTAGAACGGATCGCTGACTACGGAGAGGCGGACCTGTTTCCGGGTTGAGTAGAGTGTTGTGCGCATGCGTATGGCTTAAAGTCGTGAAATGCTCGGGGAAACAGTTTCGGATGGATATGAATATCCGATCATGGAGCAGGCGGCAAAGCACAGTGATTCTCGGATGTGAAGTGTTGGAAACTAAATAGACACAGCTACTTGTTTATAGACGAGTATGTTGACATTGCGCCAAAGGTAGCGTAGAGACAGATTGAGAGACGGTTCAATGTGATATCTGACTCAGATCCATAACGGTTCAGAAGAGCATCTGGAGAGTTTAGACTGGGTTTGTATTAAAACAGTGCGAGAGGGGGGGGGGGGGGGGCCTCTAGCCACAGGTGGTGAATAGTAGTCTAGGGCAGAGGTGCCAGAGGCACTGTAATTAACTGGCTAAAACAAGTTCTCAGGAGTATCTGATACAAGGTATAGGGAACAGAGTTTTTATTTCAGGACCGAGGCCCAGGATATGTCATCATTGAGGCCAGATATATGTGTCCCCAGGCGGTAAACCCTACAAAATCGTATCACCAACTTGGTTAAGGAAGCTGAAGGAAATGGCCACCTATCTAAAAATGAGGTGGATTATCTAGCAACCAGTAAGAAGGTCATCCCGTATTTTTACACACTCCCAAAGACTCACAAAAACAGGCTGCCACCACCGGGCCGCCCTATAGTGTCAGGGATAGGTTCTCTACTAGAACCATTATCCACCTTCTGTGACCAGTTCTTAAAACCGATTGTCCAGAACACCCCTACCTACTTAAAGGACACAAAAAACCTCCTTCATGAATTACAGACTATCACTTTTGAGCCCAATACCGTCATTCTAGCTACTCTAGACATAGAGAGCTTGTACACCAGTATCCCCCAAGATGAAACAATAAAGGTACTTGGAACAGCTCTCAACTCTGTCACATGGGATTACAACACCCCCAAGGAATTTGTACTAGAATGCGCCACCATCGCTCTCAAAGAGAATTTTTTTGCTTACAAAGGACAGCTATTCCTACAGTGCTCTGGTACCTCGATGGGCAGCACGTTTGCGCCTAGCGTGGCTGGGCTGTATGTATCGGACTTTGAGGCTCAAAATATCCAGTCCATTAACAATCCGTTTACAAGAAACATCACTTTTTGGAGACGATATATAGACGACGTGCTGCTTATTTGGAAGGGCAGCATGGAACGCCTGATGGAATTTCTTGAGTGGATTAATACCATCAGTAGTTATCTGAAATTCACCCACACAGTGAGCACCACGGAGGTGGTCTTTCTGGATGTGGTAATTTCAATTAGTGGTACCACATTGACTACTAAAACTCATTACAAGGCCACTGCGAAAAACAACCTATTGCAGTTCACCAGTTTCCACCCCCGCCCATTGAAGGAAAATCTACCTTATGGGCAATATTTGAGAATTCGCCGGAATTGTAGTAGTCTAGATGATTTCAAGACACAATCATCCGACCTGACAAATAAACTCAAACAGAGAGGCTATCCCAATCACATTCTCCAAAAGGGTTTCAGACGAGCTCGAAATCAACCCCGAGAAGCCCTCCTTGAACCGGTTATGAAAACCACAACAGAGGTGCCATTAACATGTGTGACCACCTATGGTGCTTTGTCCAACTTGATGAAGAAATCCATAAATAAAAATTGGAAAATCATCGCAAGCACGAAAAAAGACTGGCAAAAACCTTTATTTTCATTTAAAAAGGGACACAGCTTGAAAGACGCTCTCGTACATACAAGATCCAGACAGCTGACAGTCCCTCCAATGAGAAGCATTACTGATGCGTGGAATCTCCCTAGAGTGACGGGCCATTTTCCGTGTGCAAACTGTTCCGTCTGTCACCTGACTGTCTCCTCAAAGTCTTTAGACTTGGAACCGGGCAAAACCTGGCACCAAAAAGCACACACAAACTGCAACTCAACAAATGTTGTATACCTTGTTACATGCCCTTGCTCTCTTCGGTATGTCGGAATGACAACCAGAAAAGTGAAACAAAGGATTTGTGAGCATAGGAGCAATATCAGGTGTAAGAAAATAACGACAAAAATGAGCGACCACTTCTTACAGAACAGTCACACCACGAACGATCTGAGATGGACCGTGATAGAACAAATCACTGGAGGCTCCAACATCTCGGACAGACTGTTCGAAAAGGAACAGCGGTGGGTTTACCGCCTGGGGACACATATATCTGGCCTCAATGATGACATATCCTGGGCCTCGGTCCTGAAATAAAAACTCTGTTCCCTATACCTTGTATCAGATACTCCTGAGAACTTGTTTTAGCCAGTTAATTACAGTGCCTCTGGCACCTCTGCCCTAGACTACTATTCACCACCTGTGGCTAGAGGCCCCCCCCCCCCCCCTCTCGCACTGTTTTAATACAAACCCAGTCTAAACTCTCCAGATGCTCTTCTGAACCGTTATGGATCTGAGTCAGATATCACATTGAACCGTCTCTCAATCTGTCTCTACGCTACCTTTGGCGCAATGTCAACATACTCGTCTATAAACAAGTAGCTGTGTCTATTTAGTTTCCAACACTTCACATCCGAGAATCACTGTGCTTTGCCGCCTGCTCCATGATCGGATATTCATATCCATCCGAAACTGTTTCCCCGAGCATTTCACGACTTTAAGCCATACGCATGCGCACAACACTCTACTCAACCCGGAAACAGGTCCGCCTCTCCGTAGTCAGCGATCCGTTCTAGTCCTCTGTACTTGGCGCATGCGCACTACGCGAACCTGCCTACCCGGAAACGCATCACTGCGCAATCCCCGTTCAATAATAAAAACGCCTCAAACTCCCGGTCCCTTGATCGACGAGACCCGGTTCAGAGGGCCGACCAGGTTTATCGGCGGGAGACTGGCGCAGAGGGCGTGAGTGATACTGCGACTGCAACATACTAAAAACGAGCTAAGTACTTTTCCGCAAACACGCTGACTGTGTTTGTCCCTTGTTCTACCCCTTGTCTTCTTTTACTTTAGGATGTGCCGAAAAGCGCTGTCCCCCCCCTCCCGTGGTCTGTGGGGTGTAATATCACCCCCTGTGAAGTGAGAACCCTCCTTTCTCACCTTTCATTTTCTGATGTTGAGTGGTCACCGGCCATTGGCCCATTGATCGCCCGTGTGATAGAGTTGAGTGTGTATGTCCATCACACTGCGAGTTGCCAACTCCATCACTTTCACAATCCCCTATGCTCACCTACACTGTTAGCAAGTCTAATAGTCCACATGTGAGACTGCATTGTCACTATGTAAGACTTAGCTGTAGTCCTGTAAGTCCAGACCACATGCAGAGTCACGCACCTCTGCTAGTATGTATGATTCATACACCCCCTGGCACCCAGAGCACAAGTCACAGGCTGTAAATACTATGAGCCATTTGACAAATGATTTTAATCTCCTCGTTTGTCTCTTTGTATGTTTGTCTGTACTCTTATCTTCACAGGTTTTAATTTTTTGTTTCTGAATTTCAGAAACCTGAGGTTGCTTGCTCCCTGCCTCGGCGTGTGGAGCCCTCCTCCTGTTTTACTTCACAGACAAAAATTTTTTCACTTTCACGACCCACGTGCGGATGGGCCTTAGCGTGCCTAGACCGCCGGGGTTACACCATAGGTCCTGACGAATGCCAGGTCAATATACCTTAAACGGCTGAAACATGTTGACCGATCACACTCTCACTTAATGTTATTGGTGCAAGACCATCCAATTAGTTGGCCTTGTTCACCATCACATTTTTTAAGTCTTGCCCGGGATGATCACCGATTAAATAATTTTTGATACATCTCAGACAATTTTAAACCACCACTTCTGACACTACTCACGTCACCTTTCACATAGCCCCTCCCTCCTCACAAGACCAGCTCCGCAGTAATTCTGGCGTCGCAGCACACCGGGGTGACATTCGGTCACACCCGGTGGGGCCCGATGATGAAGCAAGTCACCGACCAGGTCGGTGAGTGAGGGCTTTACAAACAAACCTAATGGGCTTGTGTTGACTCATTGTGCTCCGTGCATCCCTTCCAGTATAGGGACACTCTTTTGTTGTTACTTTGTCTCCTTCTTTGAAAACCATGTACTGTGCACATTGGCGTCTTCAGCATCGGTCTTTATTCTGGATTTGTGTAAGAAAGACATTGTACAGATCTCAGCATCTGTCCACCTATCACTGATCCACTGTGGCAATTTACCTCCCATGTTTCTTCCAAACATTAAGGTGAATGGGCTTTCACCTGTCATGGAATGGGGAGTTGACCTGTAAGCATGAAGGGCTGAACATGAAGCTGACTTGAGGCAACTTCTTTCTAGCGCAGCACGCAGAATTCTCTTTAGGGTGCCCATGAATTGTTCTGCAACACCATTTGCTTGCGGCCAGAGAGGTGTACTTTTCTGATGTTTAACATTTATGTTAATAAGAAAGTCCTTAAACGCCTGCCTATTGAAAGGTGGGTCATTGTCAGACTTAACAGGCATTGGATTGGCCAATAGGTCTTGCCTTTGTGACCTTGAAAGGGTTTAGCCAGAGCAATTGGTTTTACCAATTACTTTAAGCTCCGTGGTAGAGCAGTGCGGCTTCTGTGCAGTATGTTGAAAAGATATAATAAAAAAGTGATTTAAACATTTTTGTTACAACTAAACAGCCTTATTAAAAAAATAATTAACATAAAAATGTGTGAGGAGGACCAGGACATCATCCTGCAGTGGCCCCTGCTAAACGCCTAGGGTAATGGGAATGCCTCTCAATAGCCAAAGTCCAGCCTGGAAAGAGTTAACCTCATTCGGCCCCTCTCACACTCAGGACAAAGAACGCCCTCTTCTGTACAAAGGCCAATGGCAGGAGACGTCGTGGACTCAAGGGGTGGAGCCTCGTGCTGAAAACACGGAAGACGCCGAGGAGAAGGCACGCGGAAGGAGAGTGCCGTCGAAAGAAGAGTGGAGTATCCAGGAGAAGACAGGACCAGGTCATACAGAGCCAGGACGAGAAGCAGACTAGGAGCCCCAACGGAAAAAAGAGAGAGGAGACACTGAGTGGGAGGAGTGGTCCGAAGAGTGGTGGACACCCACGGAGGACGCCATAACACCGCTGCAGCTCAGGAGAGCTGCGGCCCTAGCGGTACGTGAAACGGGGCCGGGGGCAGTGAAATAGGGAAGGGGAGGCGAGTCTGAGGGACTCCGCGCACTCGGGGCAGTGTGGTGGTCACGATTTTTCCCTGCGTATCACCCCTTCTTCCCCACATTCTCTTTTCTTTGTTTTGTCCACTCCCGCTCACATCCTTAAAAACACCTTGCACAGCACCCGCCTTAGCGTCACAGATCCACCCGCGTTGAATGACTTTGAACCCAGCATACCTCTAGGGGTTAGTTTAAGAAAATGGCAAACCCCTGACAAACAAAGGGTTCTGGCATATGAGAGAGACCTGAATACAAAGGAAGGTCTAATCTTATGGATTTTTGGGAGGCAAGACGGCGCCCGTGCAGGACGCTTGAGCGTTACCTCTCTTGCGGGACCTGACGAACCGAGCCCGGAAAGGTGAACAAGGGGCACGGTGAACACAGCGAACGCGAGGGAATAAGGAAAGAAAGCTGAAAAATGTGATGTGATGAGTTTTTGGAGTTGAAAAAGTTGGAGGAAAGCCAGTAGAAAAGCGTTAGAAAAGCGCACGCTTTCTGGCACTCTGTAATTTTCTACTGATTGGAGTGGAGCCGTGGCAGCGGGATCCCTGAGCGATGCAGAGCGGCTGAGGAAACGGGAGGCGGCGGGGATATTTGAAATTTGCATTTGCTTACTAGTTTGCTGGAAGATGCAATACATTGTATCACGCTGTATCGCTCTGAAGCTGATAGAGTGCAGCTGCGGCTCGGTTAGCGGTTGAGTGAGGAGAAAGGAGGTCGCCAGTAAGCGGAGGTGGAGGACGTGAGGACATGAGCTTTCCCCAGCGAACAGAGTGAGTTCTAGCGGTGTGTAGTATTGCACGATGCCGCCGAAGGGCTCGCGAAGCAGAAAAGGAAACGAAGAAGGACCCTCTGATGTCCCTGCAGAGGCTGGTGAGAAGGGAAGGGCGATGCAGGGGGCTGAAGGAAGCGCGGTTATTATTAATAAGTCCCAGAAAAAGGGAGAAAGTGCCCAAAATCTGGGGGTTGGATGAGTGGAAAAGGGGAAACTCACTCAAGTTGAAGGCAGTAAGAAAATACCAGCGCTTTTCACTGCAACTGCGGAGAGGCAGAAAGAAAGGGAGAAGAGGAAGAATAAAGATAAAGAGGCCTCACTATTTCGAGAGGGGACTGAACCCTCTGCATTGCGCACTGTTAGCAGTCCAGGACTGCAAAGGGGGGCAGCTGCTGGTGATAATGGAGGCTTAGAGGCTAGTACAGAGGAGTGTGGCAACGTTTACTCATTATCAGAACACTCTGGTTCTTCCTGTGATGATTTGGCTGAACAGTATTCAGCACAGCTCTCAATGCTAGATTGTAGTGATGATGGCAGCTCAATTGTTGAGGACTCTGATGTATTGGTGGAAGGTCAGTTACAAACTGTTAGGAAACTGGATTTGGGACTCAAACAAGGAAGCCACTATAATGAGCTGCTGATTGAGGCAGAAACTTCTTTAGGGGGATAGCGACTTGTACGGATAATATATCTGAACTAGGGAATAAGGTGGCAAAGGATAGAGCTAATATTTAGGGTTTTTGGAGCACAGAGAATGCTAGAAGCACTGAATATTTAAGATGCAAAATTATGAATTTGGTGAAACCATTGGGAAACGGTTGGCGGTACGGTTGTGGATGAAGGAGTCGGCTAGAAACATTCAGGCATTGAGAGATGTGAATGGGATATCTCATTCTGATCCTCATCAGATTCTTCAGATCTTTAAGCAGTTTTACTCTGAGTTATACACTCAGCAGAGCACTGTAGAGGGGAAGGAGATACGATGGGAAAGCTTGATGAGGGTATGAAACAACTAGACCCCTTTAAATCAGAAGAATTGGATACCCCGATCACTATGGTGGAATTGGAAAGTGCTGTGAAAAGTTTGGCTTTAGGAAAGGCGACAGGGCCAGATAGGATTTCCGGGGAGGTTTATAGGCAGTTTTTTAATACTATTAAGGATGACCTGCTTAAGGTAATGCGGCTGGCACAGGAGGGTTATCCTCCACAATTGTGGTATTTTGTAAAAAGAGCAAACCCCCAGATTTGGTCGGATCGTACGGCCCAATATCATTACTGAATAGTGATAATAAAATATATTCTAAGATTTAGGCCAATAGATTGTCTACAGTTATAACGCCCTTAGTGTCTCAATATCAGCACGGTTTTATACCTAAAAGAGGAACGGTGGATCACGTAAATAAAGTAATAACCTTGTTCGACCTTGCGGGATCAGAAAAAAGAGAGTTAGCGCTTATTTTAATTTGATGCAGAGAAAGCGTTTGATCGTGTTCAGTGGGACTACATGTGGCGGCTTATGGATAAAATGGGGTTTGGTCAGAAATGTATTGTTGCTTTACAGTCACTATATGTAGCCCCAAAGGCTAAGATATCTGCCATGGGAATGCTCTCTGATTCTTTGAGTATAACTCGGGGAACCCGACAGGGGTGCCCCTGTTCCCCTCTTTTGTTTGCGTTATATATTAATCCCTTTATTGAACAATTTATACAGAGCGTACTTATTCCACCGTTTCGAGTTTTTGATTATTGTTTTTCTGCTTTTGCATACGTGGACGACATAGCGGTAGCTACAGAGAATCCCGCACTTGCTATTATAGAAATAGAGCAGCTGGCTATGGAGTTTGGTAGGGTAGCGGGCTATAAGCTTAAAGAATCAAAGACGCAAATTTTATACCCGGACACCTTAGTATGGCAGGATGACAGGGTGGTAAAAGAAGTTACGTATTTAGGGATACAAATTAGAGCAACTATGACTGGGCTTGTGGATGTTAATTGGAATGCGTTGATTTCTAAAATTAAAACTTCACTGGATAGGTGGGAACGATTGTATTTTTTTTAATTATTGGCCGGTGTAATATTGCAAAAATGAATGTATTACCGAAAGCTCTCTACATTTTTCGGTCAATACCATTGGAAATACCTAAAAAGAGTATACAGCACTTACAATCAATCTGTGGTAAATTTATATGGAGCCCAGGGAGACCTAGACGGGCAATGACATTTATGACTTTGCCTCTTGATAGAGGGGGCATGGCGGTGCCCGATTTTTTTCTGTATTATGTTACATGCTTTCTGCTAAAAATGAGGGTAAGGATTTCGGGGGAGACTGCCCCTAATATTGCCACTGCCCCTACAATTTTAGAAATTTTACTAGGTTCAATCACTAAGCAGTGTCTAGTCACTGAAGTGGACAGGAGTTACTTTAAACTTATTCGCTTTAAAGTATTGATTAGCGCACTCAAAGTAGGGAAATGGATTTCAAAATTAACTGGAATGGGGAAGATTACATACTACACTCTTCTTAAAGCTTATAGGGTGCTACCAGGTATATTTTCAGATGGTATTGCTTTAGATTTGTAGAGGAAGGGGGTTAAGTACTTCGGTGACTTGTATATGGATAATGGGATTTGTAAATCATTTGATGAATTAATGACCCAGTTTTCTTTTCCTAGAACTTATTTGTTTTAATTTTTACAAATTCGCGATTTTTTTTAGTTCGCCTAAACCCTGTTATGCAAACTAATACGGTTTTGGAAGGGGTAAGAAGGCAGGTTAGAATTGGAATTTTGTATCAAATACTGCTTTTGGGTAGGCCAGATGATCTTGCTAAAGTTAGGCTGAAGTGGGTTACTGTTTAGGGGCTGATATTGAAGTTGCAGATATGCTTATCATGGCAAAAGAATCCTTAATGTCTGCAAATTTATAAAGCACAATTTTTTAAGACTTTATTTGACTTATACTAAACCACGGTACTCATGGAAAAATGGGGGGGTGGGTATGATGGTAAATGTTTTCGTTGTATGGAGGATGATGCTGATAGCTTACATATTTTTTGGGGGGTGTTAAATTGCAGAGCTTTATAGCTGACATCGAAAAGTTTATGACAATGTTCATTAATACGCCTTTAGTTATTATTCCCGTAATGATGTTATTGGGTAAAATACCCACAAATAGCTCGTTGGATGTATTATATCAAAACCGATATTTAGTTTTTTAGGTCTCGGCGTCAATGCGCGGAAGCGCGTCTCCGCCGGAGATCTTTTGTCAGCGACTATGCTTCCCAGGAGACAGTCCCGGCCGCGCGCATCCTTCCAGGCGATTTGTAACTGGAACGCGCGCTGTGGCCAGGCGCTGTCTCCTGGGAAGCGCAAGCACCACACACGCATGCGCATACACACACACAAGCGCCCATGCACGCACGCACATACATACATACAGAGACACCACCCCTGACACATACACACACGCGCGCACACACACATGCACCGAGGCCCCCCTCCCCCCCCCGCCGTCACCGTCGCACACATACATACACACACACACACACGAGCATACACACACACACACACGTGCACCAATCCCGCTCCAGCCTTTTGGAACTTACCTTACCTCAGCACGCGGCGCCCAACCTCCTGCTGGCGCGGCCCCGGGGCTCTACACCGCTCACAGGAGCCCCGGGCCGCGAGACGCAACGACTCCGCCTGCCTCCTCTTCCGGTCTGAACGTGGCCCCGCCCCCGTCACAGGCGACCGTGCCTGACTTCCGGGGCGGCCGCGATACTAAGAGACTGCTGGGGACAAAGTGTGGTCTGTGGAGTTACAATGGCTGCAAGCAAGGGGTGAGTGTGAAAGTGCCGACCTTATTTATGTTGGCGTCGTGTGGCGCAGCCAGCTGTAGCATTTGATTAGTGCCTAAACAATAGCGATGCGGGCCACGAGCGGTTATTTCGCAGAACAAAGATGCATTGCAGATTGCTTTATGTCGCGTCCATTGGCGCTTATTATGAGAAGTGTACGGGCCTGACGGAAAGTAATTGCTTTCCGCTGGTGTTTTGGTTGGCTGCCGTACATCAGGTAGCCTGTGTTTTCTTTGTATTCACGGGCGGCTTGTACAAGAGAATGGGCTGATTTCCCGCAAGGGCAATCACGCTAATTAATTTAGTTATCCCAAGAGCTTAACAAGTTGGAGCCCATGCTGGCCGAGTAGCGGCGTTCTTCCACAGTACAATCACTTCATGGTATTTAAGATTAAGCGATGTTCCTTCCCCATGCGAACGAGCTCACGTGGTCATCTCTGGGCGCGTCTTCGCTTCCCTCGGATTCTAACAGGGAGGTGTCCGCTTTCCGTATTTTTAGTGGTGAGTGGTGAGGGCAGAGTGGTGAGTGGTGAGTGCAGAGTGGTGAGTGCAGAGTGGTGAGTGGTGAGTGCAGAGTGGTGAGTGCAGAGTGGTGAGTGCAGAGTGGTGAGTGCAGAGTGGTGAGTGCAGATTGGTGAGGGCAGAGTGGTGAGTGCAGAGTGGTGAGGGCAGAGTGGTGAGTGCAGAGTGGTGAGGGCAGAGTGGTGAGTGGTGAGGGCAGAGTGGTGAGTGCAGAGTGGTAAGTGCAGAGTGGTGAGTGCAGAGTGGTGAGTGCAGAGTGGTGAGTGCAGAGTGCAGAGTGGTGAGTGCAGAGTGGTGAGTGCAGAGTGGTGAGTGCAGAGTGGTGAGTGCAGAGTGCAGAATGGTGAGTGCAGAGTGCAGAGTGGTGAGTGCAGAGTGGTGAGTGCAGAGTGGTGAGTGCAGAGTGGTGAATGCAGAGTGCAGAGTGGTGAGTGCAGAGTGGTGAGTGCAGAGTGGTGAGTGCAGAGTGGTGAGTGCAGAGTGGTGAGTGCAGAGTGGTGAGGGCAGAGTGGTGAGTGCAGAGTGGTGAGGGCAGAGTGGTGAGTGCAGAGTGGTGAGTGGTGAGGGCAGAGTGGTGAGTGCAGAGTGGTGAGTGCAGAGTGGTGAGTGCAGAGTGGTGAGTGCAGAGTGGTGAGTGCAGAGTGCAGAGTGGTGAGTGCAGAGTGGTGAGTGCAGAGTGGTGAGTGCAGAGTGGTGAGTGCAGAGTGGTGAGTGCAGAGTGGTGAGTGCAGAGTGCATGAGTGGTGAGTGCATGAGTGCAGAGTGCATGAGTGCAGAGTGCATGAGTGCAGAGTGGTGAGTGCAGAGTGGTGAGTGCAGAGTGGTGAGTGCAGAGTGGTGAGTGCAGAGTGGTGAGTGCAGAGTGGTGAGGGCAGAGTGGTGAGTGCAGAGTGGTGAGTGCAGAGTGGTGAGTGCAGAGTGCAGAGTGGTGAGTGCAGAGTGCAGAGTGGTGAGTGCAGAGTGGTGAGTGCAGAGTGGTGAGTGCAGAGTGGTGAGTGCAGAGTGGTGAGGGCAGAGTGGTGAGGGCAGAGTGGTGAGGGCAGAGTGGTGAGGGCAGAGTGGTGAGGGCAGAGTGGTGAGTGCAGAGTGCAGAGTGCAGAGTGGTGAGTGCAGAGTGGTGAGTGCAGAGTGGTGAGTGCAGAGTGGTGAGTGCAGAGTGGTGAGTGCAGAGTGGTGAGTGCAGAGTGGTGAGTGCAGTGGTGAGTGCAGAGTGGTGAGTGCAGAGTGGTGAGTGGTGAGTGCAGAGTGGTGAGTGTGCAGAGTGGTGAGTGTGCAGAGTGGTGAGTGTGCAGAGTGGTGAGTGTGCAGAGTGGTGAGTGTGCAGAGTAGTGAGTGTGCAGAGTAGTGAGTGTGCAGAGTAGTGAGTGTGCAGAGTAGTGAGTGTGCAGAGTAGTGAGTGTGCAGAGTGAGTGTGCAGAGCAAGTGTGCAGAGCATTGTGTGCTGTTGAGTGCAGAGTGCTGTGTATTGGCAATGTTAATGACAATGCCCATTTATTTTTGATTTAAAGAAAAAAAATGTCATGAGCAATGCCAATAGCTCTACCTTTAATGATGCCGAGACCATTGCATTGCAAATGCTTGTTTCTCTATGACGGTAGCACGCCTGTGTATAGCAACTGAATGGTTACAGGAAAATCCACCTGTTTTTCAACAATGGCGAGCAAAAATGTATAATTTATACAAGTTGGAATAGGGGTTCTTTTCTGTAAAGGAGTCCAGGAGGAGACAACTGGGTATGAAAATTTAGGGAGCTTTTCGTGATTATTATGAGGCTTAATATTTCTGAAAAAGAATGAATAGAGCAGATATTGAATGATAGGAAGCATCTTATTTCTTGGTTTAGTCCCATTTTCCTTTTGTCCGTCCTCTGCATGTATATTGTAACTGTGATTTATTAGTATGATCTATGCTTCTTTTTTTAGTTATTTTGTATGTGCCCATTGACTTTTTTTTCTTTGAATGATTATTTATGCTTTCTGAATTGTAATGTATTTTTGCTGTGAAAACATAAATAAAATAAAAAAAGGAAGGTCTAATCTTATGTTCTTTCCTACTGTACTTATTTTTCCAACACCCAAGCATCACCCGGTTTCTTTTTATTTTTTTATTTTTTTTATTTATTTATCGTGAAACAGCACATTACAGAACTCAAATAGCCAGTCGCCTACATCCCTTCTCGGGCCGGCAGTGGGCCATCACATCTTCTTCATGACTCATAAGCGTAACAGATGGAAAGCGGCAACCCCAACTGCAAAGCGAACAAGTAGCCCGGTCGAGTCCGGACTCCGTCGTTAGGCCAATATCATCGATGGTGAGATGTGCACTGTGTGTATACGGACGAATCTATTCATTTTTAAAATTTTCCCCCAACCTGATCCCCATCCCGAGAACCCCGCCTCCCCTCAACTGGACCCCACTCTGTGCTCTTCGTGTAAATTAGCGTGTGGCCTGTTGGTGTGTAGTGGCTTGTGCTGCATGCTACCTTCTATTGGTCCGGGGGACCACTCCTATGTCCTCACACTTCCAGGGGTGCTATAACTCCTACTGTACAATGTCGCACTGTTGTGTAAGGGACAGCCCTACCTGATTCACCCAGGATCCAAGTGCGGGTCACACCCCAGGTCCTCCCCCTCCCCCTTAACTAAGTCGTCCTCGTCCATCCTGGAAGTGAGATAGGTCTTATACAACCCCCAGAAGTTCCTGGGTCGACTACGGGGCGGAAGTAGCTCACTGTATGTCTCCGCTTGTGTGTTACAGTACGTCATGTCGCTAGCCCATCGTTTCAGCGTAGGTAGAGGGCCCCTCATCCAGCATAATGCGACTACTCGTTTTGCGAGTAGCATACCCATGCTCACCAGTTTCCTGACTGGGGCAGGTACCATCCTCGTGTAGCCCAGTAAAGCGAGGGCTGGGTCCAATTCTAAGTCCGATTCCACTATAGTGCTCATTTCAGCGAATACGTTGGTCCAGAACCTCTGGACCCCCGGGCACATCCAGGCTAAATGTCGAAAGTCCGCGACTTGGGCGTGACATCTCTCACAGCTTGGCGTGTCACGGAGACCATACCTGTGCAGCCTTTCCGGCGTATGGTACACCCGTTGTAAAAATTTAAAGTGGATCAAGCGATGCCTCCCGTTCAGTGAGATCCGCCTGGAGGCCGCACAGCAGTATGCCCACATACTGTCGTCTATTTGGGTGTCTAAGTCGGTCTGCCAGGCTAAGCGCGCCCTCGTGTAGAGCAGTGTCGTGTGTGCATGTCCTATCTTATAAAGCGTAGAAATCAGCTTCTTCGGTGACTCAGTATCTATGACATATACTAGTTCTGGAACTTCAGAGGGTTCTTCCATGTCAGGGCCTAGCAGATCTAGTAGTGCACTACGCACTCTATGGTACTGGAAGCGCTGAAGTAGGGAGGGGCGATCCCTCCCTCGTGACAGCTGGTCCCATGTCTTTACCCTCCCTTGCTCGAATAGGTCTCCCAGTGTGCGTGCGCCCAAGTCGCTGAGGGCCCTGTGTACCCCTGGTTCCGTGAGTGTGGGGAGCCAAAGTGCCCAGTGTATCGGCATATTGGGTGCATACATCAGTTCTTTATTTTGCCTCTGCAATATGGAGTGCCAGGCGTGGTTAGTGGACAAGAGGGAGTCCAGCGTTCCTACTCTACGGTCCTTAGGGCCACAGATAGTCGCTGGGAGCGGGGTAGGGTCTGCAAACAGTCTTTCCAGGATCACATGCGGGATGTCCTGATTACCATGAATCCAAGTGTGGCGGTGGGAGGCCTGCGCTATTCTATAATAGCGTTCCAGGTCTGGGGCAGCCAGTCCCCCTTGCTCGTATGGCAACTGAAGTACCTTCCATTGCACTCTAGGTTGTTTTCCAGCCCATGCCAGTCTCACTAGGAGTTTGTTTATGGTTGTGAAGAAAGCTTTAGAGAGGACAATCGGGAGATTATTAAAAAGAAACAGAAACCTCGGGAGAATAACCATTTTCATCATAGCTATTCTTCCCATCAGCGACAGCGGGAGCTTAATCCAGAGCTCAACGTCATCTGCGAGTTTGCTATAGGCAACTCCGTAATTTTCCCTCAGCATAACGTCAGGATCCGTGTGGAGCATTATGCCCAAATACCTTATCGGCTCTGTGGACCACTGGAGCGGGTATTCCATCTCGAAAGGTTCGGTAATTGGGGTCAGGGGAAAAGCCACTGACTTTGACCAGTTGACTTTCAGTCCCGAGAGCGCTCCAAACCTCACAACTTCCCTCAAGACCGATGAGAGATTATTGACCGGGTCTCTGACGTATAGCAGGGTGTCATCCGCGTACGTGGATATACCGATCTTGTAGGTGGGGTAGTTGATGGCTTCATAAGAGTGGTATTCCCGAATCGCACTTGCCAGTGGCTCTGCCACCAGTGCGTAGAGTAGTGGGGAGAGGGGGCACCCCTGCCTCGTGCCTCTGCTTACGGCGAACGGCTCCGAGACGGCATCCCCCAGTCTAACTCTCGCTGTGGGTTTGTGGTAAAGCGCGCCCAGGAGTTGGAGGAATAATTCTCCCAGTCCCAACTTCCTATGGACTCTGCGCATGAAAGGCCACTCCACGGAGTCAAACGCCTTCTCCATATCCAGGAAGACTGCAACGGCCCTGGTGTCGTGCTTGGTGTGCTGCATGGCTCCCATGACCGTGCGGATGTTGTAAGTGAGGTTCCTAACCGGGATAAACCCTGCCTGCTCCGGGGCCACCAACTCCGGTGCCACAAGTGCCAACCTGGTCGCCAGCACCTTCGCATACAGCTTAGCGTCCACGTTGAGAAGTGACAATGGGCGGTAAGAGCCAGGAAGGTCATGCGGCTTGCATGGTTTCAATATTGTAACAATGAGTGCCTCTCTCATAGAGGGCGGCATAGCGCCGTGTTCACATATTTCGTCAAAGAGGGTGGAGAGGTAAGGTAGCAGCTTGTCTTTATACGCTTTGTAAAAGGTCACCGTTAACCCATCAATCCCGGGCGCGCTTTCCGATCTCATGCCTTCTAGCGCGTCTGATATCTCCTCTCGGAGTATAGGGGTCATCAGGAATTCCCTCTGCCAGTTCTTGAGGAATGGATGGGTAAAATTGCCTCCAAAGGAGTTTGTTGTACTACAGAAGTTGTATTAGTTATGTAACTCAATTTGATAGATAACTTAATTATCCTGGGTAAAATTAATTAAAAAGGTTTCAATGAACATTCATAGACTTAACTAAACATAACAATACTTGACATAAGACAGAAACGAAAAGACATGTGTATAGGCAAAAAAAAAATGAATTTTATCACAATTGAATCATAAAGGGAAAAATACAAAGCATAAGGAATGTGCAAAACAGGAATACAGGATAAGTATCACGAAATAAATCAAAAAATCTCTGTAAAGCCTGTGAGCGGCCTATCCAAAATAAAGATTATGAGAAAATCTCCTTTGGATAAGGTTGAGGTCGACGTTTCGGTCTTTATGGTAACTCTTCAAGACCATCATCAGGACAGTAGGCAATTAATATTGTAAATCCCTTAAATCAATAACTTTAACTCCGCGTGGTGGAGGCAGATGATATGGAGAGCCGGGACAGAGGTAAATCTCTGAATTCACAAGGAAGTTGGCAATTGGGGCTTCTCTTATAACTTATTCGGACCGCATCAACTATTGTGGAGGGGGTCGCAAAGAGATTCAGGTCGTCTAAGGTGAACGATCTGTAAACGCATTGGGTAGAGCAGGAACGCGAGCAATTAAAGCTCTGCTCTTTGCATGTCAATCCTCGTAGGTTTGTCGAGGAGATCTCAATTAATCGCCAAGTCGCCAGAAATGCGCGATCTGTGAAAGTTCTCAATTCCGAGGCAGCAGGAAGTGTACACGTCACTCTGGAGGCAAGAGCAGAGCTTTAATCGCTCGCGTTCCTGCTCTACCCAATGCGTTTACAGATCGTTCACCTTAGACGACCTGAATCTCTTTGCGACCCCCTCCACAATAGTTGATGCGGTCCGAATAAGTTGTAAGAGAAGCCCCAATTGCCAACTTCCTTGTGAATTCAGAGATTTACCTCTGTCCCGGCTCTCCATATCATCTGCCTCCACCACGCGGAGTTAAAGTTATTGATTTAAGGGATTTACAATATTAATTGCCTACTGTCCTGATGATGGTCTTCAAGAGTTATCCATAAAGACCAAAACGTCGACCTCAACCTTATCCAAAGGAGATTTTCTCATAATCTTTATTTTGGATAGGCCGCTCACAGGCTTTACAGAGATTTTTTGATTTATTTTGTGATACTTATCCTGTATTCCTGTTTTGCACATTCCTTATGCTTTGTATTTTTCCCTTTATGATTCAATTGTGATAAAATTAATTTTTTTTGCCTATACACATGTCTTTTCGTTTCTGTCTTATGTCAAGTATTGTTATGTTTAGTTAAGTCTATGAATGTTCATTGAAACCTTTTTAATTAATTTTACCCAGGATAATTAAGTTATCTATCAAATTGAGTTACATAACTAATACAACTTCTGTAGTACAACAAACTCCTTTGGATGCAATTTTACCCATCCTTTCACGTTTTTACCCAAGCCCCCAAAGGTTTACTGGGTTGCTCACTTTATCTACCAGTTCTCGAGGAATGGCATTTTGATATAGCTTAGGTAGTTGTCAATTTGGTCTTCAACTCCTGAAATCTTGTTGGTGTATAATTCCTCGTAGAATCCCTTAAATTCCGCTAGGATGTCTTCCTCTGCTGTCAGCACCACTCCCCCTGAAGACTGCATTTCTGTGACCACCTGCCTGCGCCTGGAGCCCTTCATTATCCTGGCTAGTAGCGAACCTGGCCGGTCTCCCTCTCCATACGTGCGCGCTGTCGCATATTTACCTAGATGCCTGACTTCCCTGTCTGCCTCCTCATGGAACTCTTTCAGTAGCTCCCGCAGGGTCCCATCCCCCGTTGGGGTTGGGTCTGTCAGCCGTTGTCGCTCAAATTCTGCTATTTGCCCCTCTAGGTGCGTCAATCTGTTTCTAATTGCTTTCAGGACACTAGAGTGTTTAGCCATGACCATCCCTCTGACGTAGACCTTAAATGTCTCCCATACCGTCCCGAAGCTGCCCACTGTGCCCAAATTAGTAGCGAAGAAAGTATCTATGTCCTCTCCCAGATCAGCCCTAAACGTCTCATCCAACAAGGAATATGGTGGGAACCGCCATGTGAACGGTGGTATTCTCTGCTTGGGGGTGTTCAGTACTAACAACACAGGGGAGTGGTCTGATAGTGTACGGGGGAGCACCCTACAGCCCCTCACCGTAGTGAGTAGTGTAAGTGTGGACAACCAATAGTCTATCCTGGTGTGGATGTTGTGGTATGCAGAGTAGTGTGTGTATCCCCCCCTAGCGCTGTGTCTCTCCCTCCAGACATCCACCAGCCCCAGTTTCACCATTTCTACTTTCATTTGCTGCGCGGCAGCCGCCGGGCGCCGTGGGGGGGGCCGCCGATCTATCTAGCTCCGGGCTAAAAGTGAAGTTAAAGTCTGCCCCCCAAAGCATTCTATCTGTGGGCCACTCGGTACAGTGTCCCGCTACTGCCGCGTAGAAGTCAGGGGAGTCGTAATTCGGGCCATAGACGTTCATGACCAGTAGATTATGCCCCTTGCCTGTACATTTGCTCAGCACAAATCTCCCTTCCGGATCTGCCTTCAACAGTGTAAGGGATAATTTGGATTTCGGGTTGATCCATGTGAGAACACCCCTTGCGTGCGAGGTGAAGCCTGCGTAAGTTGAGTTTCCCTGAAGCCCTCTATGTGTGAGCATCTTACTGGTGTTGGGTAAGTGAGTTTCTTGCAGTAGTGCCAGGTCTATGTGATGTCTCTGAAGGTAGTGTAGCAGCTTGCGGAGTTTGCGATAGTCATTTAATCCCCTCACGTTCCAAGTCAGCGCCCTAAAGGTCTCTGTATCACTCAGTAAATCTTTGTGAGGTGTATCAGCCATCGACAGTGAAACAGTACCTCATATGCATTTCAAGTACAAGTTCCTCCACCCTCCGAATGCAGCCTCTGCCAAACACCCCTGTGGAATGTAACATTTCAGAGCACGTTTTGAGTCCCCCCCCCCCCGAGCTTCCCTGATCCCCGAACTTCCAACTCTTCCCACCTCCCACAGTCACCCAACCCCAACCTGGTGTGACCGAATCCCCTGCGTCCCTCCCCCCCACCCATCGACAACTCCATTCAACACTTCCCCAAACAGGCTCAAAACGAGCCGTAACCGCTGTAAGCGCTAGGGCAGAGGTAGCCTACTCAGTTCTGTTGCCGTCCACTGTCCCTTCGGGACTCCCGTGCAATGTTTCTATGATGCCCCTTCGCCAGCGCCCCCATAAGCGAGTGCAGCAGTAATCCGTAAGTACAGTATTCTATCAACATGTTTGGGTCTACCCCTCCCCCCCTCCGACCTCCACCACTCTGTTCTTTTCTCGTGTCGGGTCCCCGTAAGGCCTCCCCTGCTTAGTATAACTACAGTAGAGTCAGCGCAGCCCCACACCGGAACCAGTTCAAAACGTGCAGATCTCACCCACAGTATAGCATACAGTAGTTCAGCGACTGCAGTGAGTTGCTCCGTGTGGGAGCCTCCATTTCACCCAGGAGGGGGGTGTCTTGAGTGCGCAAGCAGGTGAGTCCCCTTTGTGTGTCACAGACATCCCTTCTCTCGTCAGTCCTGTTCCTCGAGGTCCTCATTGCCAGTGCGCTCCTCTACGCGTGCCTCCGGGCTCCCCCTGTTCTCCCTGAGCCACTGCTTCAACGATTTTTGCAGTTCTTTGGGATCTGTGAAAAAGTGCGAATGTCCTTGTCTGTTGATGCGCAGCCTCGCCGGGTATAACATGGCGTAGTCCAACCCCAGGTCTCTAAGTTGCTGTTTGTACGGGGCGAAACGCCGCCTCTCTTCCTGCACTTTTGTGGTGAAATCAGGGTAGAGCGATATGTCCATTCCCTCATACTGTAGTTTCCCCTTCTCACGGGCAGCACGTAGGGCGGCGTCCCTGTCCCTGTAATTGAGCAGTTTCGCTATGATCGGTCTAGGGTTTGCGCCCGGGGGAGGCCTTGGCCCCAGGGTGCGATGGGCGCGTTCCACTATAAACATTGGTGAAAAGGTGTCATCTCCCAACAATGTCTTCAGTAGCTTTTCAACAAAGAGTTCCATTTTGCCCGTTTGGGTCGACTCCGCCACACCCGTGACGCGGATGTTGGATCTCCTGGAACGCGCCTCCAAGTCCTCCGACTTCTCCTGTATTACCTGAAGCAGCCTTCCAAATTGTTTGCGATCGGCGTCCCATTCTGTTTGCGCCTCCTCCGCCTCTGTCAACCTGCGCTCCGCCATATCCAGCCGCTCCGCATGCTTGTCCACTCTTTCCGTCATACGGTCCATTCGATCTGCCAGCGCGTCTATCTTGCTGCCAATGGCCGACATGCCCTCCTGCAGGCCCTTCTCCATGGTCGTAAGCATCCCTTTTATTTCCGCACACAGTGAGGCGCCCGGGTCACCTGTAGCTCCCGGAGACTGGGCAACCGGCTGTTCCGGCTCCTTCTGTCGACGTTGGTCGAATGAGAGTTTCGTCTGCGTTCTGTCCCCCTTGCCCATCGTTGCGTTTACTGGGGAGGCTGGGCACCTCGAGTCCAAGATAGGCTTCTAGTGCTCTGCGCGTGGGCCCTCGCTTTTCGCGGGCCGTTACAGGGGGGTCGTTGACCAGTCTGCACAGTTCGTGTGTCCTGGCGGGCGCGGACAGGCCTGTATGCCTAGATTTCTGGCCGACGATTATGCACTCTCCAGTCTCACCAGTACTGCCCAGGGCCGCTTCAGCGCGCTACTCTTGTGTTGGGGGCCCTCAATCAGCCTTTCTCCCCCCGATCATTGCTGTGCGCCCCCCGAATCGCGGGGGGGGCCTGTATGTTAGGGGCCAGGGGTGCGTGTACCTTCACCGGGTCTCGCTAGTGCCACGCGGTGCTCCACTGGCTCCGTTGTTGAGACGGCGCCTCTCTCGCCGTTCCGGACACCCCCAAAGTCTGTTCCGGGCCCCCTCGGGTGCGCATCAGAAGTGGGGGGGTGCTGTGAGGACCGCCTCCAGCGGGTCCCGGTCAGCCCCGGGCCGTCCGCTCTTCTCGGCCGCACGTCGGGTGACGCAGCTCGGCTCCGCGGTGCAGGAAAGGCCGGGGATCCTGGCCTGGTCCGGCGCTCTCCGAGTAGTCGGGCAAAACAGGGTTTTCCGTGCTCGCTCCTCGCCCAGATTGCAGTCGGAGGTCTGTCAGGGGCAGGGGCGGCAGTTCCCGCCGGTATCGCTCGGTGTTCACTGCTGAGAAAGGATTTTTGTCGGATAATTGGCGCCTCTGGCTCGGAGCTTCGCTCTTACGCGTCCACCATTGACGCCGGCTAGCTCCGCCCCCCATCACCCGGTTTCTTTGCCTATTTTCTCCCTTCACTCCCTCTGTGGTTTCCTTAATACTAAGGTGGTGGAATGTGACTTGCTTCACGATAGCCTTATCTAACAGGACAGCCATATTGATTGTACCCCAGGGTTGTGCCATCATCGTCCTTTGGGGAGGAAAAGAGTGCCTACCACCAGCCTAACAGAAGAAGACAACGTCAAAACCACATCCAAATTGATCCTCCTGTTGGGTTACTTTCTGTTTGTTTTGGGTTTTTGTTAATAAATGAAGCCATTCAGCCACACATAAGACCTCCTCGTTTTACTTTCCGCCCATCCCTCTCACAAAATGTCTTCTAGTTTTTTAGGTCTCGTGGCGTTAACCGCGCGAAAGCGCGGTCTCGCCAGAGACCTATTGTCACTGGCTTCGCTTTCCAGGAGACAAGACCTGGCTGCGCGCATCTGCCAGAATGGGATCGGAGCGGGTGGTGCGCACAACCACGCACTCCGATTCCGGCAGGCTAGTCACACACACACCCACACAGAGACGCGCGCGCACACACACACACACACACAGGCACACACGCAGAGACATACACGCACGCACACACACACTAGCGCACATACACGCACGCATACACACGAGCGCACACATACAGAGACACACACCACCACCCCCGCCGCACACACACAAGAGCGCGTGCACACACACGCACGAGCGCACACAGACACCCCCCCCCTCCCCCGCCGCCCCCCCACTACAACTAAGCCCCACTCACCTCATCGGCTCAACTCTGGACTTCAGCCACCACTGCGGGGCTCTCCCTCAGGCATGGGAGCCCCTCGTCACCACTGCTCCTCTCCTGACTGCTCCTCTCCTGGCCAGCCACTCCGTGGGTGCGAGCTTCCAGCAGGAAACGGAAGTCCCGCCCCACGGTAGTTTTCATCGGCGCACACCACAGCACCAGCGGTAAGCGGGCTTCGGGGGCTTCATTTTTTTATGTGTATTTTCTTTGCTCTTGTCTTTCTCATGTAATACCTATAATTTTAGGCACAGGACATTAAATATGAGTTGGGAAAAGGGCTGGAGGGGTGGCGGTGCAGCATTATGTTGCCTTAAAGAAAGTAATACGGAGGTCCACGTCAAGTAAAATATTTTTATATGTATATTTTTTTATTCAGCCATGCATTTTCTGTCATTTCGCTGAATGTGTCACCACTGTTTTCGATAAAAGTGTTATCAGTTCTTTGAATTTATTGTAACCTGCTGAGAAAGTCGGGTCAGTGAGAAGATGCCGCATCCTGTCAGCGAATTCAAATGGGGAGACGCGTGAGAGCCAAGTGGTAGTCTTTCGGCTCGTTTTCAGGGTTGAAAGATAAAGTTCTGCAACCTGTCCACCTGCTCGTCACTTATTTATTGTTGAATCTTTTCATACGCGGATCATTCAGGCTGAAACCATGAATTGAAATCTGCTCTCTCCGGAATTTTTGAAACCATGTGAAGAGATTCGCTGCTCATTCCCTCACCTTTACTATCTTGTAGAGATGCTAGGTTAGCTTAAAAGCGGAATATCTCACCGTCTCCCCGGGGGGCGAGGGCAGGAGGTCCCGGCGGATTAGCAGCACTCCCCATCCCCGCTGCACAGCACTCAAACTCCTCTGCTCCCCCGCCCCACCCCTCCACTCCAGCCCATTCACGGCAGCAGGGAGTGAACGGATCGAAGATAGCCCCTCACCTCCCATCAGTGGCAGCGCTCCCTCTCTGCTCATCCTCTGCCGCCCCACCTCTCTCCCCATCACCTGCAACCAGTGCCAGGCTGTCCCCATGCCTGGCGATCCCCTCAGACCCCCTTTGGCATCGCAAAGTTCCTGCAGGGCGAGAAGATGAGCTACCTGGAGGAGCACTTTGCCAGTATCCTGATGCTGAAGGAGGAGCGAATCAGGACCTGGAGAGCCAGCTGGCCCACAAGGACAAGGAAATCCAGGAGCTCAAGCAGAAGTTGCACTAGTACCAGTCTGTGCTGCCCATGCCCACCAACAGCCCGCACATAGGGACCAGGACCACCCGGGCGCAGGGCATCTTGGCTGAGCCGCAAAGCTACAAGTCCTACCACAACCTCACCAGGCAGGCGTTCCGGAAGCTCGCCAAGTCTGACAGGTAGGACAAGCTGGGCTTGTGGCATGCGTGGAGCCGCTGTGCTGGCACTGTGGGCTGCATGCGTCATGCAGTGTGCATGACCTCTCATGCGTCATGCAGCGTGCGTGACCTCTGGGGCTAGTGTCAGGTCAGAGCAGGCGCAAGAGTCGCCTTCTGTTCATCGACCATGTGCTTCCCATCCCCAGGCCTGAGGTGCCCGGGTCTTGGCAGATTGTGTACAGACCAGGCACCAATTCCCATACCCAGGCCTGAATCTCTGTCCTTAACGTAACCCATGTATGTCCGTGAAAAACAAGGAAAGTAAATTTTTTGGGAGATCACAAAGTAGATAATTTCTGATAGGGGTGAGTGTAAGGAAGGTGGAGTGAAGGCTATCCCAATTTCTCCTGGCTTTTAGCAAGTGACTGTGACTAGTGTGGGCATGATTCTGTGGTGTTGCTCACACGCATATTAATTGTGCACTAACAAGCAAGACTAGCACTCTATATTACTGGCAACTTTGCTTCGCATAAGCAGCAGCTAACCATTCACAAACAATGTTTATATACTAATTGCAAATAAATAAAAAAATTATGCAAAGCATTGCCATTTACAATGCCAGTAACTCAAACTTTAATGCTGCGAGACCTATTGCATTGTAAATGCTTGTTTGTTCTTGCAATGCTGGCAACTTATTCTTGTCTGTTCTAATGCTTGTTTTTTATAGCTTTTTTTGTTATGGGGTACATAAACAAAGGGTGGGTGGAGGTTGGGAAATAGAACCAGAATTACAACATGAGCAGCGGAAGGACACTAGGGGAGAATCAACAGATGCCAGAGTCAGAGGGCAGACTTAAGTGGTGCTGAGTGATATTGAGGTAGTGGTGTGCTAGTGTGGAGGTGATGCTCAGGTGATCCTGAATAATACTCAGATAGTGCTGAGTGATGCTGAGCTGGTGGTGTGCTGGTGCGGAGGTGTTCAGGTGATGCTGAGTGATACTGAGGTGGTGTTCAGAGATGTTGAGGTGATACTGAGAGATGCTGTTGTGCTGAGTCATGCTGAGGTGGTGGGGCTGCACTGGTGCTGAGGTGGTGCTGAGTGGTTGCTTTGAGGGAATGCTGCGCTGATGCTGATGTGTTGCTGTGCTGATGCTGAAGTGTTGCTGTGTTGGTGCTGAACTTTTGCTGAGTTGGGGAAAAATTGCTGCTGAGGTGGGGCTGCGCTGGTGCTGAGATAGGGCTACACTGGTGGTGGTGCACTGAGGAGGAAGTGATGCTGTGCTGCTGCTGATGACACAGTGCTGATTCTGAGGTGGTGCTGTAGTTTTGCTCCGGTGATGCTGAGTGATACTGAGGGGGTGCTGATGGATGCTGAGTGATGCTGAGATGGCGCTGAGTACTGCTGAGATGGTGGTGCTGTGCTGGTGCTCAGGTGGTGCTGAGTTAGTGCTGTGCTGAGGTGATGCTGTGCTGATGCTGAAGTGGTGCTGCGCTGATGCTGAAGTGGTGTTGCGTGGATCCTGAATTGGTGCTGAGGTGGGGCTTCGCTGGTGCTGCGGTGGTGAGGTTGGGCTGCACAGGTGTTGGTGCACTGATGAGGAGGAGGTGTTGTGCTGATGGTGAGATGGTTCTGTGCTGATGTTGAGGTAGTGCTGTGATGGTGCTCAGGTAAGGCTTTGTGATACTGAGGTGGTGCTCAGTCATGCTGAGGTGGTGGTGCTCCACAGGTCCTCAGGATGTGCTGAGCTGGTGTTGAGTGGTCCTGAGTTGGTGCTGTGCTGAGGTTAGGTGATGCTGCGCTGATGCTGAGTTGGTGCCATGCTGATGCTGAAGTGGTGCTGTGTTGGTGCTGAAATGGTGTAGAGGTGGGTTTGCACTGGCGCTGAGATGGGGCTGTGCTGGTTCTGAGGTGGGCCTGCACTGTTGATGGTGCACTAATGCAGAGGGGGTGCTATGCTGATGAGATGAGAATGATGTGCTGATGTTGAGGTATTGCTTTGCTGATGCTGAGGTGGTGCTGTGCTTATGCTGAGGGGGTGCAGCACTGATGCTGTGCGGGTGCTGAGGTGTTGCTGAGTGATACTGAGATGGTGCTGAGGTGGTGGTGTGTTTGTGTGGAGGTGGGACTCAGGTGGTGCTTAGTGATACTGAGGTGGTGCTGAGGGATTCTGGAGGTGGTGCTGAGTGATGTTTTTTGGTGCTCTGGTGGGGTTGTGCTGGTGCTTAGGTGGTGGTGAGTGATGCTGAGTTGCTGTTGCACTGGTGCTGAGGTGATGCTGCACTGATACTGAGGTTGTGATGTGCTAATGCTGAAGTAGTGCAGCATTGGTGCTGAGTTGCTGCTGTGCTGGTGCTGTGGCGGTGCGTTGGTGCTGAGGTTGTGATGCACTGATGATGTGGTGGGGCTGTGCTGATGCTGAGTTGGGGCTGTGATAGTGTTGAGTGATGCTGTGGAGATTCTGTTCTGGTGCTGAGGTGGCGCTGAGTGATGCTGTGCTGGTGCTGAGTGATGCTATGGTGGTGTTGAGGCATGTTGAGATAGTGGTGCTGAGTGATGCTGAGGTGGTGTTGTGCTGGGGTGATGCTGCACTGATGCTGAAGTGCTACACTGATGCGGAAGTGGTGCTGCGTTAGTGCTGAGTTGCTGATGAGGTGGAGCTGCGCTGGTGCTGAGGTGGGGCTGCGCTTCTGGTGGTGCACTGAGGCGGAGGTGGTGCTGTGCTGATGCTGAGATGGTGCTCAGGTGGTACTGTGATGATGCTGTGGTGGTGCTGGCCTGGTGCTCAGGTGGTGATGAGTGATGCTGAGTTAGTGCTGTGCTGAGGTGATGCTGCACTGATGCGGAGGTGGTGCTGCACTGATGCTGAACTTCTGCTGCATTGGTGTTGAGTTGCTGCTGAGGTTGGGCTGCACTAGTGCTGAGGTGGGGCTGCGCTACTGGTGGTACACTGATGAGGAGGTGGTGCTATCTGATACTGAGATGGTGTTGTGCTGATGCTGAGGTGGTGCTGTGTTAGTACTGAGGCGTTGCTGTGCTGATGCTGAGGTGGTGGTGCACTAATGCTGAGGTGGTGCTGCGCTTATGCTGAGGTGGTGCTGTGCTGATGCTGAGGTGGTGCTGCACTTATGCTGAGGTGGTGCTGCACTTATGCTGGGGTGGTTCTGCAGTGATGCTGTGCTGGTGCTGAGGTGGTGCTGAACTTGTGCTGAGGTGGTGCTGCACTGGTGTTGAGGTGGTGCTGAATGATACTGAGATGGTACTGAGGTGGTGCTGCACTTGTGCTGAGGTGGTTCTGTGCTGATGCTGAGCTGGTGCTGGTGTTGAGGTGGTGCTATGCTGATGCTGAGATGGTGTTGTACTGATTCTGAGGTGGTGCTGTGATAGCGCTGAGGCGGTGTTGTGCTGATGCTGAGGTGGTGTTGCTCTAATGCTGAGGTGGTGCTGTTCTTATGCTTAGGTGGTGTTGTGCTGATGCTGTGCTTGTGCTGAGGTGGTGCCGCACTGGGGCTGAGGTGGTGCTGAGTGATGCTGGGATGGTGCTGAGGGGATGCTGCACTTGTGCTGAGGTGGTTCTGCGCTGATGCTGTGCTGGTGCTGAGGTGTAGCTGCACTGGTGCTCAGGTAGTGCTGAGTGATACTCAGATGGTGCTGAGTGATGCTGAGGTGCTGCTGAGTGATGCGTTGGTGGTGGCGAGTCATGCTTAAGTGGGGGTGCTGGGGTGGTGCTCAAATATTGATGAATGATGCTGAGTTGGTGCTTTGCTGAGGTGATGCTGCACTAATGCTGAGGTGGTGCTGTGCTGATGCTGAACTGCTGCTACATTGGTGTTGAGTTGCTGCTGAGGTTGAGCTGCGCTGGTGCTGAGGTAGGGCTGCACTGGTGGTGATGCACTGATGCGGATATGGTGCTGTGCTGATGTTAAGGTGGGGCAGCACTGGTGCTGAGGTGGTGTGTTGGTGCTGAGGCGGTGCTGCACTTATGCTGAGGTGGTGCTGTGCCGGTGCTGAGGTGGTGCTGCACTGGTGCTGAGGTGGTGCTGAGAGATACTGAGATGGTGCTGAGGTGGTATTGTGCTTGTGCAGAGGTGGTGCACAGGTAATGCTGAGTGATACTAAAGTGGTGCTGAGTGATGCTTTGGTGGTGTTGTGGTGGTGTGCAGGTGGTGTTGCACTGGTGCTAAGGTGATGCTGCACTTGTGCTGAAGTGGTACTGTATTGGTGCTGTGTTGTTGCTGCACTGGTGCTCAGGTGAACCTGCACTGGTACCAAAGTAGTGCTGCGTTGGTGCTGTGTTGGTGCTGTGTTGCTGCTGATGTTGTGCAGTGCTGATGCTGTGCTGGTGCTACACTGGTGGCGAGGTGGTGCTTAGTGATTCTGAGGTGGTGCTGAGGTGGTGGTGGTGCTCAAGTGGTGCTGAGTGATACCGAAGTGGTGTTGAATCATGCTGTGGTGGTGCTGAGTGATGCGGCACTGGTGCTGAATTACGCTGTTGTGGTGGTGAGTGATGCTTTGCTGGTGCTGAGTCATGCTTAGATGGTGGTGCTGCGCAGGTGCTCAGCGGGTGCTGATTGATGCTGAGCTGGTGCTGTTCTGAGGTGATGCTGAAGTGGTGCTGCGTTATTCTGAAGGGGTGCTGTGTTGGTGCTGAGTTGCTGGTCAGGTGAGGCTGCACTGGTGGTTGTGCACTGATGAGATGGTGGTGTGGTGATGCTGATATGGTGCTTTGCTGATGTTGAAGTGGTGCTGTGCTGGAGCTGAGGTGGTGCTGCACTGGTGATGAGGTGGTGCTGTGCTGATGCTGATCCATACTGAGGTGGTACTGAGTGATGCTCTGGTGGTGCTGAGTGATGCTTTGGTGGTGCTGAGTGATGCTGTGGTGTTGCTTAGCCATGCTGAGGTGGTGGTGATGTGTTGGTTCTCAGGTGGTAATGAGTGATGCTGAGTTGGTGCTCTGTTGGGGAGATGCTGCACTGATGCTGAAGTGGTGGTGTGTTGGTGCTTTGTTGCTGCTGAGGTGGGGCTGCGCTGGTGGAGGTGCGTGTAGGTGGTGATGTGCTGAAGCTGAGATGGTGTTGTGTTGATGTTGAGGTTGTGCTGCGCTGGTGCTGAGGTGGTGTTGGTCTGGTGGTCAGGTGGTGCTGTACTGATGCTGAGTTGGTGCTGCAGTGGTGGCGGTGCACTGATGAGAAGGTAATGCTGTGCTTATGTTGAGGTGGTATTGTAGTCGTGCTCAGGTGGTGGTGTGCTGATGCTGAGGTGGTGGTGTGCTGATGCTGCGCTGGTTATGAGGTGCACTGGTGTTGAGATGATGCTGTGTGATGCTGAGATGGTACTAAGTGATGCTAGGTAGTGCTCAGGTGATGCTGTCCTGATGCTGAGGTGGTGCTGAGCGATGCTGAGTTGGTGAAGCCTTAATGCTGAATTGGTGCTATGTTGGTGCTGAGTTGCTGTTGAGGTAGTGCTGTGCTGGTGCTGTGCTAATGCTGTGGTGGAGATGTGCTGGTGCTTAGTTGGTGCTGCACTGGTGGTGGTGCACTGATTCGTAGGTGGTGCTGTGCTGAATCTGAGGTGATGCTGTGGTGACGTTGAGTGATGCTGAGGAGATGCTGCATTGGTTATGAGGTGGTGCTGAGTAATGCTGTGGTAGGGCTGAGCGATGCTCTGCTGGTGCTGCATTCATGCTGAGGTGGTGATGCTGCCGTAATGCTGATATAGTGCTGATCTGGTCGTAAGGTGGTGCTGCACCAGTGCAGAGGTGGTGCCGTGCTAGTGCTAAGTTGGTGTGTTGCACTAGGGCTGAGGTGCTGCTGCACTGGTGCTGAGTGATGCTGAAGTGGAGCTATGCTGGTGTTGTGGTTGTTCTCAGGTGCTGCTGCGTGATGCACAGTTGGTGATGTGGTGGTGCTGCTGAAGTGGTGCTGAGTGACGCTGACTGGTGCTGAAGTGGTGCTGCAATGACGCTGAGGTGGTAATGAGGTGATGTTGCTCTGTCTACTTGCAGGATACAATGTTAAGTAACCTCAAATACATACCGTGTTCGGAGAGCATGAGGAGGCATCCCTTGATGTTAGTTTTATGTCACCAACAATTGAAGAATGCATCAAAAGATGAAAGCGTGCAACTTAAAGCTGCTTTCATTTTCATAAACTGGAGCAATAACAGTTTGTTTACCTATTTAATCATATCCAAATAGTCACTCTGTCACAAGCACAATGTAAATAGTTTGATCCTACTGTTGGCCGTCTTCTTAAACTACACTTCCATTAAGTAGGTATATTATTTAAGGTTTGGACATTTGAGCTAATGAAACCAAAAATGGTATAGGATGAAAAAGAGGGATTAATGTAAACTATTCACAAACAAAAACAATAGAATTTTGAACGGCACATGAAGGAACAAATTAAAATGGATGGGCATGCTAGAAGCTCATACAATAGTTAAAGTGTGTCTCGAGAGACAGCACCTGCACTGCCTAGGCGAGACCTAAAAACAGAGGGAACAACCCATGTGGGAAAAATGTCATGTAATGTCCCAATGATGTGTGGTCGATGATAGGTCTTCCACAAGGGGAAATCGTGAGTACTCATCAATGACTACCTTGAGATGATCTCCATTGTTGAGGGTTCCAAAAAATACACTGCAATCCTATCCCGCGCTTGCTTCGGAAGATCGGACATAACTAGTGGATGCGGTTTTGGTAGATAAGAAGTCACACAAATTACAGGCCTTTAATTATTTTTTGACTCCTCGGTCTCAGAGAGCTCTCTTAGTGGTGACAATGCCACAAAGACCCGTGTGTGCTAGTTCAATGACTTGTTCTCTTAGACTTTCAGGAATTACAATTTTCTAACCTCATAATACAATGCCTTTTTAAGTAACTGAACGTTCCTCTCTCACATTTGTGAACTTTTGATATTCAAAGTCATTAGAAGTTGAGTATGTTTCCTCCAGGATTGCTGTGCAATAATGTCCTTGAGGGCAAGCATATCTCAATTGGTGTTTGTAGCAGCAAGAATGTTTTCCACAGAGAGAGATAGCTGCAGGTGTGCCTGACTTGACTATGCAGTTAATATATGCCTCAGCCGCTCTAGTTATTGTGCTGTGACACTGCAATGGTACTTGTGAAAAATAGTCTGCAGGATTTTGATCTTTCCTTGGCCTATGCACAATAGTATAATCATATTCTTGCAGTCGCAACCGCCACCTCTCGAAGCGAGGGGTCATCTTGGCTTTCGGATTTCTGAAAATGGTGAGCAACGCCTGGTGATCAGTGATAAGGGTGAAGAGCTTTCCATATGGAAACACATGGAAGTGTTCACAAGCCAACAGTGCAGCTAGGCTTTCTTTCTCAGATTGGTAATAAGCAAATTTGGCCTCTGACAGACTCCTGCTAGCATAAACCATAATGTGCCTCTGAGCATTGCTGTATCTATTTTGCTGGGCATGGATTGCACCCGGTCCCACTAGGCATGCATCTACCACAATCTCAGTATGTAGTTTTTAATCAAATTAGACCACTTCAGTCACTTCTCAATTGTGTGTTTTATTTTGAACAGATCTTTCCATTTTGTTAAATCTCTTAATGGGGCACTAACTGTGGCAAAGTCATGAATGTACCTGGAACATAAACTGCCCATGCAGAGGAAAGATTGCAGCATGGGAACATCGTGTGGGGACAAGTGGATGATGAGGCTTGCACTTTAGCCGAATCTGGTACCATCCCCTTTTCAGAGGAAATGTGCTTGAAGAATGTGAGTTTGCTTTGTGAAACTCACACTTTTCTGTGTACAAAGTGAGACCTGCATCAGTAAGTAAAGGGCATACTTGTGTAAGGCATTGTGATGTTGCTTTCGAGTGGCGCCAAATACTAGCATATCAACACTGTTAATAAAAGCATGTGTGACAGACTGTATTATGCGGCGAATGGCACCCTGAAAAAACTCTGCAGCTGACGACACTCCAGAACTTAGGGCCATATGTAGGTGGGCCAATACCGGTCGGTAACTGTGAAATTCGGTAAATGTCACCATTACGACCAGTATTTAGGCAATTGAGATGTAGGTAAGCATTCGGTAATTATGAATCAGTAAATACCAATTCTTCATTACTGAATTCAAAATTACCGAATCGGAATAACCGATTCCATATTTACCGAATCGGTAAATAAGAAACAGTAAAAACGAGAAAAGAGATGTAGGAAAAATCGGTAATACCGAATTTCATGAAATTCGGTATTTAGGAGTCGGTAATTAACACTGACTGAAAGCAGGTGGTAATCAGCCACAGTGTATATAAGCAATCCCAAATTGCAACAGTGTGACCACTATGGCGGCTTTCTATGTGAACGCAAGGCCCCTTCGGCTACAGGCAGCAGGAGTGAGGATCTGGTGATGGGAGGAGCGCATTTACAGACAGCGCATCACACTCTTCCAACAGACTGAGGCTGAGATCCATGAAAGGTACAGGCTACACCCCCACACCATCCTGGACTTGATAAGGAACCTGCACCCACTTCTGGAGCACCCAACACCAAGGGCGCACACCAAACCACCACATGTGCAGGTGCTCTGTAGCCTACATCTACTTGCATCTGGCAGTTACCAGGGGGTGATAGCTGTGGTAGGCAGGGTGTCTCAGAGTTGCCTGTCCCGTTTCTTCAGAAAGTTCCTGGATGCCATGATGCAGAGAATGCATCACTACATTAGCTTCCCAAACACACAGGCGGAACTGCTGAAAACCAATACAGACTTTTACCAGATGGCACAGTTCCTGCATGTCATAGGTTTTATTGATGGCACACACATTCCAATCTGCCCACCTGCAGCCACTGAGTATATCTACAGGAACAGAAAGTCCACCCATTCCATAAATGTGCAGGTAATCTGCGATGCTGCCATCATAATCACTGACATCGTGGCCAAATTTCCGGGGAGCACCCACGACTCATACATCTTCCAGAACAGTGGGATCTACACACGCCTGGCTGCGGGAGAATTTGGAGAAGGATACCTGCTAGGTAAAGAACTGTGACACACACTTACAGTTACTGCAGATGAATGTGTTTTGGTGTATGTAACTAATGACACTCTCTTTCTCACCTAGGCAATAGCGCATATGCCGTGCGGTCATTTATCCTTACTCCCTACCTAAACCCATCAACCCCGAGTGAGAGACGATACAATGTAGCACAAAATCAACACGGAACGTTGTGGAGCGCAACTTTGGACTATTGAAAAGGAGGTTCCGCTGCCTCCACAAAAGTGGAGGCGCACGTCAGTACACACCCATCATCTGCTGCAAAATCATTGCAACGTGTGCTATGCTGCACAACCTTGCCACAAAGAAAGGTACAGAAGTGGAATTAACTGATTTTGAGGACAATTATGATGAATTTGCACAGCCAGAACCCAACGCAGCAGGAGTTGCGCCAGCAACAGATGGGAGACAGAGACGGGCAGAGATCACACGCAACTATTTTTAAGTAAGTAAGGAGACAAAGCCAGTTGTATGTAATGACGTAGTTTTTAATCTGGGCACTACGCCACAACACAAATGGCCAAACTTGGCAGTCCAATTTGTGAAATTGTCAGAGACTATAAGAGAATTCTTACCACGACTTGCACAGGAACAGGTGGTTGCCTTTTCCCCAACTCTGCCTCCAAGATACCGAGAGTCCGTTATATAAAACTCGACTCTCAAGGACCTCAAAGGGGGAAGGGGGAATGGATAAAATAACAAACAAGAAGAGACTGCTCCAGAATGTTCTCGTTCGGCTTCCTAGGTCTCGTCTATTGCCTGACGAATCTTAAGGAATCCTAAGGCATTAAGAGAAAAGACATCAACACAAATCCTTTCCTATTCTCTTATCTATTGATGGTTAATTTCTATATCTTACCTAACATTCCAGAACTTGTGCTACTCTTCTGTCTTTTTTCTGATAATTGCCTCTAAGAACTATATCTGCAAAACAATCATATATGCCAACTGTTATTCTTTCCTCTAGATGACTATCTATTATTCTTTACTTTCTCTACTCTTACCTTTATAGAGTTCTTTAGCTGTTCTATTTATATTTATATTTAAGATTTTTTCCACTTCAATTTCTCTTAAGTAATTCTTCCTTTTCATTACAGGCTCATGCTGGAGGATAGCCTGTCTATCTGGTGAGTATATTCCTTATCTATTGTCTCTCAGTATTGTAATTAAGTTACTCTCTATAAACTCCAATTACTGTACTGGTATATTGCTCTGGCTCTTGTCACTTATGTGTATTTTTTGTATTCTCCTTCAAGAAGCTGTAAGCGACGACTCCTGCTGACTAGAAATCCTTTGAATTCCGATTTGAACTGAAGCCTTGAAATGGACGCTCTGGTAATTCTCTTCACACTCTGCTTTGATAACTTGAATCTTGTTTGTGGGTAACTCAAAAAAGGGAAAGAAAGGGGCCAAGAGTTCCCGTCCGAATAACGGAGACTCAAAGTTGGGAAATATGCAACGCTGTGGGCAGGGATAGGGAACAGGGCAATGCACGACTATCTCCTCAAGAGGCTCTGGTGAAGTGCGCACTTCTGTTAGAGCTCGCGCTTCACCAGCTGTCAAGAATTACTAGCAAGCAACAACTAGACCGCCGACTCGTCTTCCGAGTTGGCGGCCATCTTGGAATTCCGCTCGCGAATTAGCGAACTCCAGCGGCAGTTCCAGGGTGAGTTCATGGTTTCAATTACACATCCGGAATGTTTCCGACTTGATAGAATTTTGCTAGGACTGCCAGACATCCATAGAAGGAACTAATGGGTTACTTTACCCAATTCAGTTCTGTTAGTGTGGGCTGCATCAGAGTCTGTGGCCGCGCACAACAGTGCTGGATGCCATCATCTGACTGTCATCACTGGCTGTGGAACCAGTGCCAGCCCCAAGCCGTCTGCTGCTCCTCCGGGTGTCTGTTACAGTGGGGGTAATGCTGCTCTGACTGGTCATGTCCTCGCTGTCCCCAACTTCCACAGCACCAGTAGTGGCAGACTGAGTTCTCAGCAGCACTTCAAGTGCAGTGGTTACCTTTACCAGCCCCCTAGAGCCATCAGTGCTGCAGTGCGCCAGCTACTCCTGCATGGCCATGGAGCGCCTGCAGAGCAGAGAAGTGGCAGTTGTTAGGCAGTTCACTGCCCTTGTATGGTGTTCCATTTTCTGCCTCTCCCTGCACTGCGTTACCCTGTCCTCATCCATTTTGCTGCACAGCAGCATCACAGACTGGGACATGTCCCGCATTCCCGCAACACTCTCCTTCATGCCCTCAGCCATGCAGCTAATGCCCTTCTGGATGTCAACCATGTTCTGATTGAGGTGCTTCCTTTGTCGCTGAACCGACTGGATTGCCTTGCCTTGTAGGCGCTGCAAATTCAGCATGTTTGCCTCCAGCCCTGCCAAGACACTATGACTCTAACCCTGTAGAGGTGGACTGCTTTCACGAGCCCTGCGGCGGCGTCTGGCACCTTCTGTGCTCCCTCAGAAGTGGAGAGCAAACCAGCATTGCTGCCATCCAGTGACACAGTGGATATTTCTCCCCCTCGTGTCTTCTGAGGATGACTCAAACTCCTGCAGTCTGGCAACAGCATGCCTCCTGGGTCTAACCACTGCAGGTGGTGTTGCTGCTGGTGAGGCTAGCAGTAGTGGTGAGGCTGGCTGTGGTGGTGAGGCTGGCTGTGGTGGGGAGGCTGGCTGTGGTGGCGAGGCTGGCTGTGGTGGTGTTGTGTGCCCTGCACTTATACTGTCCTTCTCTGTCTGTCCTTCCGGGGTGCCCTTTCGCCCTTTCTCCCTTGTCCTGAGCAGTCCTGAGCGATGTCTCGCATGTGGACAGAAATTGTACATTAGCTCAGTGTTCCTGCAGCCCTGCATTGCATTAATAAAAATACATTTCTGCTACACTATCTCATTGTCCTCTGGCTGCTTATCGATGATGTGTGTCACATGCCTTGTGGTTCAGTGCAATTTCTGTCATGATAGGGGTTTCACTGACTACATCTCCCATGATGCTTTGCTGGTCTTAACAAAAACCTGTACTGGAGTGGGATTCACATAGCCCAATAGGGGATATGGGATAGGGGAAGAGGGGGGGGGGAATGCTGTGCATGCTTCTTATCTTGTTTGGTAGCAGCTCTGGCAGAGCTGTCTGCATCCCCGATTCCACAGACACTTTCTGGCTCTATCCTGGACTCCACAAGCTGCTAAAGTTCAGTCAGGGCAGGTGCCCTGCTCCTTCCTCCTCCTGTCTGGCTGGCTTGTTTATTTAGATCAGCCATCTTTTTTTTCATGATGCTCCTGATATCATACCACCGCTTCTTGAGACTTTAGAAGATGACTTTGATGACTATCAACTTCGTTTAGTTTCTACTTGTCTCAATTGTTTTCGCCGTTTGGCCTTGTGGGCATGCTAAAGGGCTTTTAGAATTTTCTGTCATCCATTTTCTCTTCTCGATGTGATGCATTTGGTTTCTCTTTCGCTTTGCAAATCATCATGAAATAATTTTATTTCCTGTGACCTTTGCATATTTGTCCAATGGTAGGACATCTACCTTCGTGTGGGAAGGAAAATGATGATTCTCAAATTAACATGCATGGAGAATCAGGGTTTCGTTAAATACATGGAGGCTAACATTATGCAATACTCTTTATTGCCACCTCAAATCAAGCTATCCTGGCTGATGAAGGCTAATAGCCAGAAACCAGTCCTAGGATGCTTGATTCCGTTCCAGGGAAGACATGGCTTGGCAGTTCGGGCTTGACTGTTCCCATGAGGCACAGGGTCAAGACTGATTTGCGTATGGCCATATCTGAACTGGGGTGGGGTGTTGAGCAAAATAACAATGGATTAAACCCAGATCTTTGACCGGGGGTGAATGTTTTGCCATTGTGCAACATTCCGTCCATCAATTGTTGTTTTTGCATTTGTCACATCGAGTGGGACGGGTATGCTCAGATGTGAGACCCGTGCTCTCCATGCCACTTGAATCAAGCTCTCCTGGCTGATAGCCAGAAACCTGTCCTAGGATGCTTGATTCCGGTCCAGGGAAGACATGGATTGGCAGTTCGGGCTGGACTGGTCCCATGAGGCACAGGGTCAAGATTGAATTGCATATGGCCATGTCTGAACTGGCGTGGTGTGGAGAGCAAAATAACGATGGATTGTACCCAGATCTGTGACTGGGGGTGAAAGTTTTGCCATTGTGCAACATTCAGTCCATCAATTGTTGTTTTTGCATTTGTCACCCCAAGTGGGACGGGTATGCTCAGACGTGACTCCAGTGATTTCCATGCCACTGGAATCAAGCTATCCTGGCTGATGAAGGCTGATAGCCAGAAACCGGTCCTAGGATGCTTGATTCCGGTCCAGGGAAGACGTGGATTTGCAGTTCGTGCTGGACTGTTTCCATGAGGCACAGGGTCAAGACTGAACTGCATATGGCCATGTCTGAACTGGGGTGGTGTGGTGAGCAAAATAACGATGGATTAAACCCAGATCTGTGACTGGGGGTGAATGTTTTGCCATTGTGCAACACTCCATCCATCAATTGTTGTTTTTGCATTTGTCACACCGAGTGGGACGGGTATGCTCAGACGTGAGTCCTGTGCTCTCCATGCCACTGGAATCAAGCTATCCTGGCTGATGAAGGCTGTTAGACAGAAACCAGTCCTAGGATGCTTGATTCCGGTCCAAGGAAGACATGGCTTGGCAGTTTGGGCTGGGCTGTTCCCATGAGGCACTTGTGGAGAAGTGTGGCTCAATGGTTAGAGCGGCAGACCCTGATGCAGAGGTCTGGCCCGGGACCAGGGTTCAATTCCCCGCCTCGGCGGGTCTTGGGCTCAAAATTCCACGGACCTGATAATTCTCGCCTCGGTGCCTATTCCAATCATGGAGTCCTACTCTGCAACTCTGGGCAATAGCTTGCTTAATCTCAACAACGGCCCCCACAACGCTAAGGATGCCTGGCCTCCACTTTGGGGGTGCCCAGGAGTGGACGCCTCACAGGGAAAGCCAGAATGGGTTCCACAGCGCTATTCGTACAAGCGCCTTGAGACCCTTGCGGGTGAGTAGTGCGCTATACAAGTATCAATTTACATTTACAGGGTCAAGACTAATTTGCATATGCCCATGTCTGAACTGGGGTGGTGTGGTGAGAAACATAATGATGGATTAAACCCAGATCTGTGACTGGGGGTGAATGGTTTGCCATTGTGCAACATTCCGTCCATCAATTGTTGTTTTTGCCTTTGTCCCCCCGAGTGGGACAGGTATGCTCAGACATGAGTCCCGTGCTCTCTATGCCACTGGAATCAAGCTATCCTGGCTGATGAAGGCTGATAGCCAGAAACCAGTCCTATGATGCTTGATTCCAGTCCAGGGAAGACATGGCTTGGCAGTTCGGGCTGGGCTGTTCCAATGAGACACAGGGTCAAGACTAATTTGAATATGGGCATGTCTGAACTGGGGTGGTGTGGTGAGCAAAATAACGATGGATTAAACGCAGATCTGTGACTGGGGGTGAATGTTTTGCCACTGTGCAACATTCCGTCCATCAATTGTTGTTTTTGCATTAGTCCCCCCGAGTGGGACGAGTATGCTCAGACGTGAGTCCCGTGCTCTCCATGCCACTGGAATCCAGCTATCCTGGCTGATGAAGGCTGAAATCCAGAAACCGGTCCTAGGATGCTTGATTCCGGTCCAGGGAAGACATGGCTTGGCAGTTCGGGCTGGACTGTTCCCATGAGGCACAGGGTCAAGACTGATTTGCATATGGCCATGTCTGAACTGGGGTGGTGTGGTGAGGTGAGCAAAATAACGATGGATTAAACTCAGATCTGTGACTGGGGGTGAATGTTTTGCCATTGTGCAACATTCTGTTCATCAATTGTTGTTTGTGCAGTTGTCACCCCGAGTGGGACGGGTATGCTCAGACGTGAGTCCCGTGGTCTCCATGCCACTGGAATCAAGCTATCCTGGCTGATAAAGGCTGATAACCAGAAATCGGCCCTAGGATGCTTGATTCCGGTCCAAGGAAGACATGGCTTGGCAGTTCAGGCTGGACTGTTCCCATGAGGCACAGGGTCAAGACTAATTTGCATATGGCCATGTCTGAATTGGGGTGGTGTGGTGAGCAAAATAACGATGGATTAAACCCAGATCTGTGACTGGGGGTGAATGTTTTGCCAATGTGCAACATTCCGTCCATCAATTGTTGTTTTTGCATTTGTCCCCCCGAGTGGGATGCGTATGCTCAGACGGGAGTCCCGTGCTCTCCATGCCACTGGAATCAAGCTATCCTGGCTGACATAAACAACTTCAGAACCATATTCGCATCTCACAACAAATCATACTTAGACTTTGGCGGTCTCTTCAGCCTCATGCTCTTCATTATCCCACAAACTAACACATTACTACCAACTGATTTTCCCCCTACCAATGGATGACCTGCTGAAATCGCTGGTCTATAACAATTCAGTGTCCTGTAACTCAAACCTTTACTAAATTGTTTTGCCAAGAAACTAATCACTTCAATCACATATGCCTCCACGGGATCAACACTCCTCTCTATGTAGCAACAAACCCATTGTGAGAAGTTAGCCTGGCATACGATGTCCACTATTCTAGTTGGCACCTTGCACCAGTCTAATCGACCCTTATTGATGGTGGTTGTAAAATCAACCTCATAGACAAGCTATCCTAGTGGTAGCATGGACCAGCAGTCTTAGGCTAAGACTTCAGAGAGCATGTGAAGCAAGTTGTTTTACCAATTATAATCCCTTGAATACCAATGAAAGTACACCACACAAGGTATATATCAAATATATATGTATTTATTTCTAACACAACCCCTCTGCACTCTTTATGAGGTCAGAGGTCGAAGTACATCACAAGTTACTCAATTAGCATACGATAAGTTGCACAAATATAGCTATGCCCTAGGGGCGTCACGAACCATATACTAAGTAAGTGGTATAAGAACCACTACAAAAGTAGTGTGTAGGCCTAGGGCCTAGGGAATCGCTGGGGCTACACTAAACAACCAAAGGTTAGGAAGTAGGAGACCCACGGGAGACGCGTGCCATGTCTAAACACAGTCACAAGTTACTATTGACTTATAATGGAGAACGAAGAAGTTACAAAGTTACTGTTTAAGGACACTTCCGGATGGACTACGGTACAACCCCTTTAAACTAGGACACTTTGAGGCTAAAGACCCACGGGAGCACCGGAGTACTCGTGTTACCTCACCCAGGGAAGCCGAGTGCATAGGTGTCTTAGACTAAAGACCCACGGGAGCACCGGAGTACTCGTGTTACCTCACCCAGGGAAGCCAAGTGCATAGGTGTCTTTTGGTGTCCGGTTTTGTCGTCGTTTTCTATGGAGATCTGCAAAGAAGTGCTGTAGGCGACCAGACAAAAAGTGTCCGGGTGGATCCAAGGGTGGATCGATGAAGTGAAGAACTTGAAAGCAGAGGGGACAGAGTCTGGGTCACTAGCACGTGACCAGGAAGGAACGAAGAAGGATCCAGGCAATGTCACGATGATCTCAGTTGAAGAGGTGAAGCTTGTCTCTGCAGCCACGAGGACCAGGAGGTGTCGATGATGACCAGGAGCTGGATTCAAGCTGTCCGACGAAGGATTTAGTTGACTACGGTGTCGGTATCCTGACTGGACCCAACAAGTCTTGGCAAACGCAATCCATGCAGGAAGTGAAGATGGGCTTCAGGTCAGACCAGCAAGGTCTGAGGAGCTCCTCCCTTGCAGGGAAGCTGGAGCAAACCTGGAGCAACCAGGAAAGTAGCTTGGTTTCAAAGGTTTGTCTTCAGGGGGTTCACTTGCCAGTGGGCTAGCAACTGGGAAGATGTGTTGAGCTGAAATGCAAGAGCGGGCCCCACGCGGCATTCGTGGAGTGTGGAGGGCTAAGCTTCGGTGCAAATGGCGCTCGGGTCTGGGGCTTCTCGTAATCCAATGTACAACTGAGAGGGTACCTCGGTAGTCGAGCTGTTAGCAAAATGCAGCATGTCCCTCCAATCGTCTACCTGCTGTCCGTTGTGGTGTGGCAGCCTTCTCTTTGTGGAATCCGTCAACATCTCGCCGGACCCGCTCCGCGGGTCCCGCATCGCTGTTTGGGCTGAGAGGAACTTCGAGGGTAGTCTGTGCAGGAGCCAAGGGCGTTGGTAAGCCTTGCAGGGTTGCGAGCAGTGTGGTCAGGGACTCGATATCCCAGGAGTCCCTGATAGCCCGGCAGCAAACACCTGGGCCGCTCTCCCTGCAAGCCCCGCTCCCTCACCAATTACACTTCCCTTATATGAACGCTTGCACGACCGCGGCGCGGGAGCGCGCGGGAGCGACCGGGAGAAGCCCGGGACAAGGGCGGGACCGTCTGTGGCCATCAGGGGCCAAAGGAGGCCGGGCTGGGCCACTCCCCTTATCCTTTCTCACCCAAAGTTTGGTTGAATTCTGACTGTGCCTAAGGTGATGCCCTCAACGCCAACACGAGAAACTCCATCAAGGGAGGGGGGTAGTAATACTGGGACGCTAGACAACTACTTTAAATCCGCCAAAGGAGATGGGGGCAAAGAAAACTCCCTAGAGAGACGCAGGGCAGATCGTCGGCGATCCATTGAATCAATGAAGAGTAGACCCCTGACTGAAATCATCCCGTATCCTATTTCTCAAGAGGAGGGTACTCCCTCTAATAGCTTAAATCTGACGACCCCTGAGGACTTCCCCCTCTTACTTCGGGAAATCCCAAGCACCCCTGGCATGTTGCCTGAAAAAGTCGCAGACACAACTCCATCCCTGTCATCGGACACCCCAGTTAACCTGGTTACCCAATCTCCCCCCCTGAATATGAATAAGAAGAGCAAGCCAAAGCAAAGTGTTGTGGTGGAGTTGCACAGGCCCCCACCTAGTAAACGCAGTAGGAAGGCCACAGGGGGGGCGGGGGAAAACCAAACTATCTCACCTAGATTTTGGTAAAAAACATAAAAATGCACTTCAATCTGGGAAGGACAATGAGACCGCGCCTATCGCTCCCCCCCCCAAAGATCCAACCCCCAGCACAGCTGCTATCAACAGTGTTCCAGTGGCCAACACGCCCAACACAAACCCCCCTCTCATATCCATAGGGAGTATAGAATTCTTGTTTCGCTCCCTTTTGCAGCCTATTAGTGATAGCCTGAAAAAGGTTGAGATAAGGCTGACTATACTAGAGACATCCCTTACTACCTTAAACACCCTAGTTAGCAAGCAATCCAAGGATGTGGGACCTTATCCCCTGTAGGAAATCCCCCCAAAACAGGAGCCTTACAGGGTAACAACATAGTCCCCCCCCCCCCGGGAGTTCCTACTGCTCCCCCCCTGCAGAAACTTATGGCTATCCCAGTCCAAGCACCGCGTAATAACCTAACTCATAGGCCTTCACAACCAATAGACTCTGCCCTCCAAAGTTCTCAGACAGGGACTAATGATGGCCTCCCCGAAGCTGGCAGCACCCTCCTTCTTCCCCCGGGGCGACCAGTCCCAAGACCACGGAGACCTGATCTTCCGCCAGAAGCTAACAATCTAACGGTGGTGTTAGCAGGCGCTCCTCAACTAAGGTCTGGCGAAAATGAAGACTACCAATCCCTAAAGAAAAAGGTGATCAAGTGGCTAAATTGGAACCGACCCTTACCATCTCATTTTAATAACGAGATTATCATGGTTAGAAGGGTCCCTTGGTTAGGGAAGACCAGAAAAACAATAATAGGGGACTGCATTCTGGTAACTTTTAAAGACCCGGGCACCGTTTTGCATATTTGTGAAGGAGTAAATCGATCACTGGATTCCACCATCCAGACCCTCCCGGTATCCTTCTTCTTCCCTCCTATTCGCATGCACTATGCTCCTCCGCATGACGAATGGATAAGGGTGGAACGTAGACGCGGATACAAAGCTTATGCACAGCACTCTAACTTCCAAGTGCCTGATACACCGTATTCCCACTTCAACCGCTTTGACGGCTTGAACAACTTGGATGGGGTTGACTGACTCTCTGTTCATAGACCAGTGACTCTGGGTAATGGCACCGACGGAGTTCTTGACCCATCTCCCCCGATCGCTGGTAAAACTCCTGGTCTATTGAATGTTATGGAGACTCAGGATAATGGCTCTTGCAAACTCTCTGATCCACTCGCCCATAGTGTTGGCAATGTTCCCGAACTATCAAATGGACCAGAGCTCCTGGACAATGGCCCCTGCAGTCCCCTTGAGCCATCTGCCCCCACCATTGGTAATGTGCAAGAACTATTGATCGAAACAGCACCTGCACCTATTCCCTCCATCCCTTCTGGCACGGCAACTGACACCCCCGAACATCTAAGGCTAATCTGCTGGAATGTTGCTGGTCTTGCCAACAAATTGGGAGACCCAGACTGGGTAAATTACATCGAGACTGGAGATGTATGTATGTTCCAGGAAACTTGTGCTAGAGAGAACTATGGTCATCAAGGCTACATGTCCTTTTCCATCTCAGCTAGGTGGGAAGGCAAGGGCCGTCCGTCTGGGGGGCTCACGATCTGGGTTGCATCTCATCTAGGCTGCACGGCAACACGGATGTCGGCTAACTCAGAGGACATACTTGTGGTCTCATTATCCTGGCCTAACCAAGCCAAACTTGTGTTAATTAACATCTATTCTAGGCCAGTGGGAATTGCAAAGGAATCACCGACCATAGATGAACTCACGAACTTTATATCTGAACTACCAAGTGATTCATTCTATGTGGTGGGAGGGGATTTCAATTCTCATTTTGAGCCACTCCCGGGTCTTTTGGAGGGGTTCTCATCGGAAGAAGAGGCCAGATGGGCAGTCCCCCCAGTGGAAGCTCCCCCCCCGAAGGCTTGGACCCCACTAGCATTACAAATCACAGCTCTAACCCTAAAGTTTGGAATCAGAGCCTGTAACGGGCGAATGAAATCAGATATACCCAGTAAAACCACCTACAACAGGCTGGGAAGAGAGTCTCGCCTGGATTATGTCCTGGCCCAAATAGTGAAGTGGCCGACTATTCAGGATTTTAGGGTTATGGAACGGTCAGATAGCGACCATAATGCGCTTGAGCTTGACCTTGTCAATCCTGGCCCTCAAGTCCCTGTGACCAATGCAGAAGGAAACTTACCTGCGCTCCTCCTGGAAAATAGTAGGAGAAGAATCAGGTGGGAGCACTTGGTTACAAGAAAGAACAAACTCCCCATGCTCTATGAGGGGATAACTCCCATCTTGGAAACTGTGGGGAGTTTGGACAACGAGGCAAGCAATAACGATTCCCGAGCTAAATTGTACAAAGCTCATGAGGACCTTATAAAAGCTGCGGCCCCTCATCTCTCTAGCAGCTCACGAAAACCTAGACAGGAGCGGCAAGGTAAAACAACATGGTATAATCCGGCATGCAGAAGGGCAAAAGCAGAACTCCTCAGACTTATTAAGGAGGGACTGGGGGGGGGATAGCCTAAGACAAAGCAGGCGGGCTTACAAGAAACTAGTTCCCACGCTAAAGCCGAGTGGGAGGAAAATCAGTGGGAAGAACTTAGCAAGGCCCTAGCGATCCAAAACCAACGTCTCTTCTGGAGGATAGTGAATGGGGGGTCGGGGCACCTTCAATCTGCAATAGAGCCCAATATTGCCCCAGGGGTGTGGCAGGCTCACTTCCAGTCTCTTTACAGCTCCGAGCCGGGAGAATCTCCTACTGCCACCGAGGTTGGTTGGCCAGGCTATGAAGGAGAGCCGATAACGCTGGGCGAGGTCACCGCTGCCATCTCAGGTCTTGCTTCTGGAAAGGTGCCAGGACTGGATGGCTTACCTGGGGATATGTTCAAACAGGAGCCCATTGTATGGGCCCCCTACCTTACTGCCCTCTTCAATGGAGTCCTAAGCGGCATGGAAATTCCTGGTCCTTGGCTGGGGGCAGAGGTGGTCCCTATTTTTAAAAAGGGCTCGCCGCTCCTCCCGGTCAACTACAGACCCATCAGCTTAATCGACGTGGCACAGAAGCTGTTTGGCAGGGTTTTGCTGAATCGCCTCCAGGATTGGATGGAGGAGGTGGGTGCCCTTAGTCCCTATCAGGCGGGATTTAGGAAGGGGGTATCCACAGTGGACCAGGTTTTTAGGTTGAATCTTATTTACTGGAGGGCAACAATATTCGAGGGCGGCAGTCTGTACACAATTTTTGTGGACCTACGGGCCGCATTCGATCTGGTGCCCAGGGGAAAACTCTGGAGCGTCTTGGCAGAGATGGGCGTCCCCCCGGACATCCTAGTAATCTTACAGAGGCTCCATCATAATAATTATGCCCGAGTGAGGTGTGGGAGGTCGGGGGAATTGACCGATGGATTCCCCGTTGACCGAGGGGTAAGGCAGGGTTGTGTGTTGGCACCGACCCTGTTTTGCCTCTTCGTCAACGGGGTAATCGCCCACCTAAATGCCACCGACTATACTGACGCCCCCAAACTTAATGGCAGCAGGGTGCCCGCAATCATGTTTGCGGACGACACCCTGCTGCTATCTAAAACCCCCATGGGGATACAGAGGATCCTTGATGCATTTGTAGCCTTCTGTACGGACAGGGGGCTAGAAATCAATGCTGCCAAAACTAAATTCATGGTTTTAAATCCAAACCAAAAATCGCGGCCGAATCCGCAATTGGGAGCAGTACGGCTCGAGAGGGTTACCACCTTTGAATATCTAGGTGTGACCCTTAATGAAACCATGACCTGGGGATCTCACCAGAGTAGGGCGAACCTCAAACTTATACAAACCACTGGGGGTATCGCCCGGATGATGTCCGGCTCGTCATATCACCCGCTGGGGGCCCTAATCCAGATATACAAGGCTCAGGCCAGGGGAGCGATCATGTACGGGGCGGAACTGTGGGGACACACACCATGCCGTAGCCTGTCACTAACAGAAAACAAGTTCATAAGACAGATAGCCGCGCTTCCCCCCAGTACCCCGCTCCTCCCCCTGAGGCTTGACCTCGGTCTACGACCATTATCTGATGAAACAAGCCTGAGACCCATAGCCTTCTGGCGTAGGTTATGGAGCAGTAATGACCTAGCAGCATACAGGGTGGAATTGGTAGAACTATTGAACCACCCAAAAGCGCTCCGTATCCCTTGGGTGAAAAACATCCAATCCACCTGCATGGAATTAGGGCTCCCTGACCTATGGACTGACCCTGCGAATGCCGCACTGAACATCTCTAAAAGGTCCCTGACTAACGTATACCACGAACACAAATTAGCTAGGGCCCGAGTTACCCAGGCAGAAGGGTCTCTATCCTCTGTGTTTCTGCAAAACAAGGACCTTTATAGGTTTGAGAGGGCATTGGATCCTATCTTTCCGGTACTTGCTAGGAAGCTGTTTCTCCAATGGAGATACGGCTCACTGCCCTTTCGGTCCTTTACAAGTACTTGGTCATCGCCCCCCACTACGACACAGTGCTTGGCCTGTGATGCTTTGGAGGAAACTGACTTACATGTGGCCTTCTTCTGCCCAGCCTATAGGGCAGCGCGGAAATACTGGCTCCTCCCATTGATCAGGAATATGGGTGGCAGGGAATATGCTCCAATGTATAGGATTTTAAAATCCGATCTCTCTGGCCCAACCGTCCTCGCAGTATCAAAATTTCTTACCAACGTTTGGCATACGCGTAACCGTATTTTAAAGGTGTTGGGTCCCCCTTAAAATTTTAGACGCACAGTTTTTACAGTATTTTTAACATATGTACTTCCAATGTTTTAATGTTTTGACTTATTGCAACTGTATATGTGTACTGTTTTCTTTTATGGCCAAATGGCCGAAATAAAGATTGGAAAAGTAAAAAAGCAGCATGTCCAGGGTGTCCGGTCCCACGCCTCTTGTGTCTGTCACGGGTCTCTGCTTTGCTGTGGATGTGGGTCGGAGTGAGAGAAGTCTGAAAGTCCAGTACCTGTGTCGCTGAGTCTTCGGGTTCCAGCAGGAGCGTTGACCAAGCAGACCGGCAAGTTACTGGTGGTGCCTGTTTGCACAGGGTGGTCACTCCTTGACCACAAGGGAGATGTCTTCAGTCTTCTAGTCAAAATAGAACATCGAAGGTACAAGAGTTCTGTATCAAAGTTTCGTTCCAGGATAATCTAAAGTCCTGGGTACACAGCTCCTATCCTTATACTAAGAAAAGGGGCTGGATTACCTGCTAGGTCCCTCCTATGGGTGGACCTGGGAAGGGGGTGGTTATACCCCTTTCCCTTTGTCCAGTTTTGTGCCAGAGTGGGCTGGAGTGCCCCAGCAACTGGTTTGAACCGGGCTATGCATGGAGCACCTTGTGTGCCCCAGACAGCGTCTCAAAAAGCATCTGCTGATGCAGCCCTCCCTGTCTCAATACACATCTGCTTGTCTGGGGAGGTGCAGGCACCTGCCTGGACAGAAATCCTATAGTCCAGGCCTCACCTGCCGGAGTTTCGTCCAGCAGCAGGAGGGCAGACTCTGGTCTATGGCACCATTTTGTGATGTTTGTGATGCCGGGGCTCTGTTTAACTTTAACTGGGTAAAGCAGTAACCTGCATGTCTTTTGCCTCTAGAAGGGTGGAATGCTACCCCCGCCGCCAGAATTGGCGGGGGGGGGGTAGTATTCCAAGGTGCTTGACACCTTACATCACATGTTTTGATAAAGCCAAACCAAAGTTAGGTTCCGAAAGCTGCAGAGGGGCTCAGCTCATGATAGGGCACCCTCTCACATAAAACCAAGCACTCTGCCTCCAGGATTGTCGAGGCCTACCATAGGAGTGACTTATGTGTCTATATGTAAAGGTAGATATAGGTATACTATATCTAAGTAAGGTGTGATTACACCACCTTACCCAAGCTGAGTGATCAGCTTGTGGTGTCAGTTTGGAGGGCCAGCCAGGGGTGGCATAATACATGCTGCAGCCCCTGGTAGGTCTTGGATGCACCTATGCCCTGGGTACCTATGGCACACTATACAGGGGCTCACAGAGGTGACTCAATACCCAATCTGGTATGTACCTAAAGTACATGGTATCAATTTAGAGAGAGAACAGCTGGGCTGTGGTCTGATGAGCAGGCCCACAACCACATTAAAGTCGAAAAACCAGAGAATCACAGCAAAAAGTGGGGGTGACCATAGGAAGCAGACCCTACTCTCCTACACCCATATTTTCTAAATCCCTTAATACCTACATCTTGTTCATGGTGCACAAGATTCCTCGAGTAATTCATTAGCCTCCTTCGCATGCCCTTCGAACACTCCAGATCTCCTGACACCTTCCAACAAGATGGTTCGATTCCCTAGTTAACACCAAGGAATGCTCCTCTATTTCTTCGCTTGTCAGAAGTCCATCCTCTGTCAATATCATCAAAGGTATTTTGCAAGCCAATCCCAGCGCTGCTGGAAACTATGACTGAGATACCCAAAAAGGAGTCACTAACACCAACTGACATCTCTCCTTCCTCACTTTCAGAAGCACCCTCGGAATCATTGCAAAAGGAGGGAATGCATAACCCTTTATACCTAACCACTTCTGCTGAAACGCATCCACAACTGATGCTTCTGGATCTGGAAGCCAACTGAAATACCTCTGAATCTGAAAAGATAACCTTGTCGCAAATAGATCCACCTCCAATGGACCCAAAACCTTGTCTATCCTCCTGAAGAACTTCCGAACCAGCTTCCAATCACTGTAATCTTTCACATGTCTTGAATTCCAGTGTGCCACCATATTCCATTTCCCTGGTAAATACTCCGCCCTCAAACTTATTTTGTGTTCCAGACAAAAAAAAACAAAGTTCCTTTGCTATCTCTGATAGTTTTTGGGACCTGTAACCCCCTAATTGGTTTATGTAAGCCACCGCTGACACATTGTCCATCTTCATCAAAACTGTCTGACCCTGTATTAAACTCTTGAAACTCCTTAGGGCATATAATCCTGCTGTCAACTCCAAGCAGTTTATATGATAACTTTTCTCCTGAGCTAACCAAGCTCCACCAGTCTCCTGTTCTCTCAAGCGGGCACCCTATCCAACTAAACTGGCATCCATCTCTAAAACATAATCAGGCACGCACACAAAAATTGCTCTCCCATTCCAAGTCTCCAGATTGTGCATCCACCAATCCAATTCTTCTTCGCTCCCTCACATAAACCCACTCTGTTTCCATACCATAAACATTTGGTTAATGCATCTGATTTTACCCTCTGTAAAGCACGATGATGCAAAGGGCCCGGAAAAATCACTTGGATCGATGAGGAAAATAATCCTAATAACCTCGCTAGATCTCTAAGTGTTAAATCCTTCTTTTAATACATGCAAAGCCTCCTTCTTTATCCTCTTTATCTTCCTCTCTGTCAACAACAGCAATTCTGCACGTGTGTCTTTTATAAAACCTACGAATTCTAAACTTTGACAAAGCATCAAAACAGATTTCTCCACATTTATAATAAAACCTAGACTTTCTAGAAGTTGAATCATAACCATCAATTGAGATAATAGCACTTTCACATCCTGTGACAGAAGAATGCCGTCTAAATAAATAATTTACCTTTGACCTCTCTCTCTCAAATATGCCACCACTGCACGCATCACCTTTGCAAAGCACCAAGGTGCCGGAAAAAGACCAAAAGGAAGACATTTGAACTGATATAACTTTTTCATCCATCCGAACTAAAGAAAGCACTGACTGTGTTCCTCCATAAGTACTGTGAAATACACATACTTCAGGTCTAATTTCACAAATCAGTCTTGTCCCTGTAACATGCCTCTCAGTAGATGGATACTCTCCATCTTGAAATGTCTGTATACCACTGATTTTTTTAAATTCTTAGATTTATGACTGGTCTCCATTACTTGTCCTTCTTTTCCACCCAAAACAGCACGTGTACAAAGCATTCTAATTCCTTTTTTACCATACAGACCACTCCTTTTTCTAACATTGATTTTATCTCTAAATCTGCTATTTGCTGTTGATTCAGCTTCAATTCCCCAGGTTCCTTTTCCTGCTGTGGTATCTCCACAATATCTTAACACCAATATCCTCTCTGCTAAAAGGCCAGAATTTGCATGACCTATTAACACCATTGCCCTTTGTTTCCAACCTCGCAACAGATTAACATCTACACTTCCACCATTAAGATGTGCCTCCTCTGCCATGTCCATAATCTTTGCCAGTGGACCAAAAACATCAAGTAAATGATCCTGACATTGTTTCAGCGATCTTTCTAGCCCCTTGCGTGAGTCTCTTCCCATCTTAAAAAGATATGTAATCATATCTGGGTCTAAATTCGGTTTGTAGCAAACCTTATCTTCAATTTATGGTCTTGAGCATTGTGCTCTGAAAAAAGATTTCTCACCTCTCGCTCCAGAGGTCTTTTTATCCATTTTTTTTATACATTTACCCATGTGCTCCATGGGCCACCAGTCTGCACTTCTAGGATGGCGACCCTAATGGGTCTTTTATGATCACCTTTATCGAAGTAGATGCATAATTTTTTATTTCATCATTTAAATTGTCATCATCCTGATTTATGTCCATTACATATTCATCATATGTTTGACTTACTCCTTGAATGTCATTGTCATCAGAATCTCTTGGCATTTCATCTTCTGACCCCTCACGTGTGCCGCTTAGGACACCTCTGCTGTGTACCGCTTCAGGTACCATTTTCCTTTTTGAGTTCTCTGCATCCTTATGTATTTTGTCCATATGTTTTGTCTTTCTAAGCTTCTTTTCCTTCTTTTCATATACAACACTCTCCTCATTCTCAGACATAGACCAAAATTCCTCACCTGAAGTGCAATCCTTTCTCCTCTAACACACTAACTCCATCCCTTCTCTCATTGAGGCTTTAACCTCAGATTGTATAAGCTTTCTTAAGCTATCCTCGCTCGCTTACTCTCCCTTCTAGCATACTACTAACATTACTATTTCCTTCTGTTGTCATATTGCCCTTATACCTTTATTTCAGTTCTTAAAATAACTCTGTAAAAAAACCTTTATTCTCACCACGGTACTTTTTAACATGAATCCTACTTTTAATAACTTTTTTCTCAATATGCTCTCTTTCTCTCTCTGTTCTGTAATCAGCTCTCTTATCCTCCGTACAAATCGCAGAAATACCTCAAAAACGCTTACCACATCTACTGTCTATCCTATCCTATTCTGCCCAATCCAATATGGCACCCACAATCTTGCTAGATCACAGGAGGCAATCTCCATTCAGTTTACTTCTCTTTGTTCACGATCAGTTTCCCAATAATAACCGCCTGCTCCTTCATTTATTTTGTAAACAATAACTCCCCACATGCCAACATGTGCTGCTCCATGAATTTAATCAACTTCTTGCTCTGAGCGATCCACACGTGTGAGTGTCTCGAGCAACAGAGACCTGCACAAGCGCATCACGCTAGCGCCCTAACCGGTGAGCAATATACCTATTTTCTTAATTTTACAAGCTACCATGAAGTTCCTATTTAACTGAGTCTATAATGACCGTACTACTTCTAATAATAAACATATATAAACTCTATTTTAAAAAACTCTGCAATAAACTTATAATTAAATAATGAATCTCAGACGAGAATCCACATGTTTACTTCCATAAATTAAAAGCCCTTCTTTCATGTTCCATTCATCCATCCAATCTATAAATACTTCTCAAACAGTTAAGAAAGATAATCCACATTGGAAGCACAACTTCTTATTCCTTCGAGACATCACTTTATGGCTCTCGGCCTTGTGTTGTTTACTTGCTTTTCATGTTCAATTCTGATTCAATCTGGACTATTCCAGATTCCATATCAGCAGCTTGTCAAGTTACACGTTCCTCTGCTCTTGCAGCCATTAGTACCTTCTCTAGATTGAGTGTCTCTTTTAGCATATGTCGTCTGAATGTATCTAACAGGCAACCATTGATAACTCTGAGATATATTGCTTCTTTATCATTAAATGAATTGAACTTGCAATGCTTGATGAGGGTATTAAGTTTTTAAGCAAACTCATCCAGCTTTTCTCCAGCTTGCTGTTGCGCTTGATTGAAAATGTACCTTTCATAGTCAACATATGGCATTGGATTGTACTTTGTTTCTAATGTCTCCTTAATTTGATGGTAAATATTTAATCCGCTTGTGGTATTTTCTTGATCACTTCTTTCTCTCCATCACCTGCAAGGTTCATTAAGTATTGGATGATCTTTTTGTCATCTACTTCTTCTAGCAAGTCAATTAAATCATCAAATGTTTTGATCCATGCAGTCCATCTGCTCCCAATATTCTACTTTTTAGCGGTATTGGATGACAGTGATGGTTTCAGGAACACAGCAGCTTCATTACTTGTGTTGGGACTTACTGATGTTGAGAGTATATGCTGTCCTGTTGACATTTGCTGCTCACTCGGACCTGCACTTCCTATAAGCATCAGCCGTGTGCTAACATCTGGGTTGTTTTACCCAGGCTGATGTCGTACAGCACTATGTTCTTACTTGACGGTGAGTAACAATTGTATCTCTTGCACATGCTCATCACCATTCTCAACCTTCTGCTTTGTACCCAGTTTTTGCTGCCTTTAGCATTTCTTTGTGCCTGGATGCTTCTGCTTTTGGCACACTTTTTGCACAATTCTGTTGCTGCCATCAGTGCTTCTCTGTACCTGTCTGTACCTGGTTGTCACTGCCTTTAGCATTGACGTTTTGTACTTATGGTGGCTCTTTGGTACAATATGGCGCTGTTCCTCCTATTTAGGCCTTACCAGCAGGTTCCTGGCAGACTGTGAATAGACCTCTCTGCTGATTACTGGACCTCTGCAAACTCTCAGTGAGAGCAGTCTTGTTTCTTTGGGGCACGTATCTCCTGCTTGTCGCCAGTTATAGCATCCCCCTTAGCCAGGTAGCATGCCTACTCCTCTTGGGGTCAAGTAACGACCGAAGAAGTGGGAATCACGTTAAAATCCATAAAAAGCGGATCTCCCAGGGACTCCGCCCCGCTTCGGATCCTCAAGGAGGTAGCTCCCACGATTGTTCCCCCCCTGACCCACCTGATCAACACCTCATTCCAACAGGGAGTTGTACCCCCGAGCTGGAAGGCGGCAGTCGTTAAAGCTCTACTAAAGAAACCTTCCCTCGATCCTGAAAACCTGGCTAACTATAGGCCCATTTCCCTACTCCCAGGAATCAGCAAGATCGCTGAAAAACTGGTTAATAAAAAACTCTCCCAGTTCCTGGAGGACAACAACAGGCTAAAAAGCTCTCAGACGGGCTTTCGTCCAGGGCAGGGCACGGACATCGCCCTCCTGGCAGCGGTAGAGGAGGCCAGAGCACTCTTAGACGAAGGAGGATCAGTGGCAGTGATCCTCCTCGACCTAAGTGCGGCCTTCGATACCGTCAACCACCAACTTCTCATCAAAAGACTGAGGAGAGTCGGTGTGGAAGGCTCCGCCCTTACCTGGCTCTCATCCTTTCTGGCCCAACGGACCTATCAGATCTGGGAGAATAACACCTGCTCCTCCGAAACTCCCCTCCAATGTGGCGTGCCTCAGGGCTCCTCCCTGAGCCCCACATTATTTAATATCTATATGTCCCCATTGGAGGAGGTCATCACCCCGTTCGGAGTGAGCGTCGTCAGCTACGCCGACGACACACAACTAGTTGTGTCACTATCCCACCCCAGACAACAACCAGCAGATTTATTTAACTGCCTTATGCAGGTCCAACGTTGGATGAACAGTTCAGCCTTAAAACTGAACGGGACGAAAACTGAGGTTTTGCTCCTCGGCCAGAAAGGACTCACACTCTCCCCGAACATCTGGCCAGCTTGTCTGGGTCCCCCCCCTGATCCTAAAGAAGAAGTAAAAAGCTTGGGTGTGTGGCTCGACACCGATCTTTCGTTCACCGTGCAAGCAAAAAAAGTAGCCGGGACTTGCTTCCGGCTCCTGAAATCGTTGAGGAAAATCCTGTCCCTCTTGCCCCCCAATTCCCAAAAACTGCTAATTCAAGGCTTAATACTCTCGAGGCTTGACTACAGCAATGTGATCTACCTGGGTGCCCCCGAAACGACGCTGAACAAGCTTCAGAGAATTCAGAACATCGCGGCCCGGATTCTCACAAATACCCCGGCTAGAGCTTCGGCCAAACCTGCACTAAAACTCCTCCACTGGCTTCCTATAAGGGAGCGGGTCAAATTCAAGGCCCTGTGCTTAGCCCACAGACTGCTACAAAACCAAGGCCCCCCTGTTCTCAGGAAACTCATCAAACCCTACAAATTCCCAAGACCCCTCCGTTCTGACATGGAAAATTTCATCACTATCCCCAGATTTAAGAAAGCCCGCTCAGGAGGAAGACGTTTCTCAGTCCACACCGCACGTCTCTGGAACTCACTCCCCCGCAACCTGAGACTTGAACCACAATATCTTCGCTTCAGGAAGCGGCTCAAAACCCACCTTTTTCCCAAATAAATCATGCCTGTCCTTAACCCTGATCTTCTGTTCCCCCCTCCCCTCCCTCCCCTCCCCCCCTTCCTTCCTTGTCCCACTGACCTGAAGAGATAGGATCTTTTAGCGCTGGGATACCTCCGGGTGACTACGCGCTCTATAAAAATAAATAATAATAATAATAATAATAATAATGCAAATGACCACGCCACACAGGGAGCTCTGTAGTGCACGCCTTTATTCTTCAGAGTGCAACCGTTAACTGCACGCACTGTGTCACAAACTTTATTAACCAAAGGGAAACATCCTTTATCCTGTAAGCAGAACCACAACCTAACTTTACCCCCACAGTCACTACCACGACTGTGATGTTACCATGAGTTCCTTTACCATGCAAGTTGTTACAATGACTGCCTTTAGGGGGTGCTTTGTTAGACTGGTGTTGGATTTTAAGTCCAACACCTTCCCTACCGACACACTGACTGGAGTTTGAAAAATAATGTATACGATTCCAAAGTCCAGCACCCCCCAAGGCAAGTCATTGTAATGACTTGCTTGGTAAAGGAACGTGTGGTAACGTCGCAGTCTGGGTAGTGACTGCAGAGTAAAGGCATGTGTTGGAAATGCATGTGGGGTTCCATCATGCATCCTTAACCACACCCAGACACACCCAACTGATTGTGTCACTCTCCTGTAGAGTGGGGAGTCAATCATGGACAAGAAAGGTCATGTGGCTCATATTCAAAAGACACTACAAAGTATATTTACAAGCCCCTAACGCCACCAGGGCATTTCTTTTTCTGACGCTCTAGTGGCGTTGCTCTCAGCCCAATATTTACAAGGTGGTGTTAAAGCCACTTACATGGCTTAATGCCATCTTTTAAATATGCCCCTTGCAGCAGCATTCTGCTGCGGCAAAGGGGCGGGAAATGGATGTTGCTGTGGGTGTTCTACCGCAACACCCATAGGTTTTTGACCCAACCCCATATTTACAAGGTATGGGGCAGCGCCAAAAATAAGACCAGGAATACCTGGTCTTAAACAGGCGATACGAGGAGAATTATTTTATTTTTCCTTGTATTTTGCTGTTTCCATGAGTGCTGCCTTCTGCAGCACACACAGAAACAGCAAATTGCCTGTAAAAATTGTAAGGTGTCCCTTCTTGCATATAAACAATCCCCCCCTGCAGCACAGGCACCCTTAAAACATGGCGCAAGGGTGCCTGTGACAGCGCTAGGCAGCGTTTTTAGCACCAGTGCTAGGGAAAACGTAGGGGTGCACCATATTTTTATAAATACGGCGCATCCCTGCATTTAAAAAATGTCAGAGCGTGGCGTTCGCAATTTTGAGTAACAATGCGCTCCGACATTTTTTTTTTTAATATCCCCCTACAGGGGGTATCTTTCAATTAGAAAATTACTTACCTTGCTTTGTACGTCCACAAAGTTTTGACTGGCAAAACCTAGAGAGACTCTTGATGGTAGGTAATTTGAAATTCTAATCTGCACAACAATTGAAAAATGTGTTTCGACTCGACCCGAAGATATCAAAGCACTTTACATGAGCACCAATTTTGTTACAGATAGACACATTCATTTTTTTTACATTAGGCAGGGGAGAGTAAGTAATTTGCCCAGAATCACAAGATGTTGATCGTTATTGCCGAGACTCGAACCTGGTGCTTCAACTTCGAGGTTGACCGCTCTAGCCGTGAAGCCACGCCTTCTCCAATTATAGTGCTCCGTTGCTCCCCAGTGTGGTCGGCGTTTTATAAATTCCAGCAAAATGCAACAAACTTAGAGGCATACTAACAAGGGCCTCATCTCCGTTTTTTTGGCTTTGAAAGCCAAAAAAGCAGAGATAATATTATCACCCTACATCTACAAGGGGATGCTAACATGCATTAGCGCATGTCAGCACCCTTTTTCCCGACGCCTCACTTTGCACTTCTAATGAGATGCAAACTGGGCGTCACTGGGCAGTACTGCCTGTAAATTATAGATGATGTGCACATTGCGATATTTACAAGGAGGCCCATGTATTTTAGCAGACATTAGTTTTTGGCAAAAACTGCGGTTTTCGCCAAAAACAAATGTCTGCTAAAATGGTGATTTAGCTATACTTACCATTGGAGGTGGATTATGCTGAAACGACCACAGGGTCGTATCAGCAAGGTTATCGCCGTTTTAAATGGAACATCGCTGAAAAACCAGCGATGTTCCATGGAAAACATCACTATCGCTGGGATAATTATCGCTATTGCACTATGTGTTGTTAATACAGCGCTAGCATGGCGATAATTATCAGCGATTATGGCGACATCAAGGGCTATGAAAGTTACCATTACACCATTACAATCTCCCCTGTCACCTCGATATCAGGAACGCTGATATATCGTCCACCAGGCAATTTAGGGGACTTTCCGACCAAAATTGCTGACCAGATCTCCATCAAATGCACATCTACTACCAACTACCTCCTATTAGGAGATCTGAATGTGCATTTCCTGGACCAACACGATAAACCGGCCAATGAACTACTACAGGACCTCACCTCAATGGGCCTAGATCTTAAAAATCCACAGGCCACTCACGAAAAAGGGCAACTGCTTGACCCCATTCTTTCCAACATCCCCAACCTTAGATCCCTGGACCATATCCCCCTTCCCTGGACGGACCACTTTTTGGTTCCCCTGGTTTGGGACATTACCACTGTGCCCCCGCCACCCCCAAAAATCAGAACGTATGCCAGACAATGGAAAAAATTGGAAACAGACATCTGGGCAGCCAAACTTCGAGAAAACGTTCCTCACCCCCCAATAACACCTTAGTAGGGGACAAAAAATTCAGTACCTGGATTACCCAATCGCTGGACGCCATTTTGCCCAAAACCCACTCTCTTAGACACATCAAGAGAGTTAATCCCTCACCCTGGTACACCCCGGAACTCAATTTGCTGCGTAAGGCATGCAAAAGATATGAACGTATCTGGAGGAAGGAAAAAACCGAGGAACGTAAAGAAGCATTCCGCGCCGCGGTAAAATCCTATAAAAAAGAGCTCCGTAGCATCAAAACCAGTTTCTACGAGGACAGAATTAAAAACGCGGCCTGTTCGGCTCACGAAACCTATGTAGTTCTAAAAGAATTACTCCACGCCCCCGACCCCCCACTCAAACCCCTCGATCCCAAAGCAGCTGAAATCAAATGTCAAAAATTAGCCACTTTCTTCGACGAGAAAATTCAAAACATTCTCCTTACCATACCCCCTCCCGAACAGGACCCCACACAGCCGGACCCTACCATCACCACCGCCAACCCTCCACTGCTGCCAGCCCCCCAACCCTCCCTGGACACCTTCGGACCCGTAACAACGGAAGAGGTAGGAGCCACGTTGGCCGCAATTAAAAGTGGTTCTCCCCTCGATCCTGCCCCCCTTCGTTTCCTAAAAAAAGTGGCAAGTACCATCATCCCTCCCCTCACGGCCCTGATCAATTCCTCTCTCTCAGAGGGCATTGTCCCACCCAGCTGGAAAGCAGCAGCAGTCAAAGGTCTGCTGAAAAAACCCTCTTTAGACCCGCAGGACTTTGCCAACTACAGGCCTATATCCCTTCTCCCTGGAAACAGCAAGATCGCAGAGAAGCTGGTAAATAGGCAACTATCGCTTTACCTAGAAAGCAACAACCTCCTAGCGGCCTCCCAGACAGGATTTCGTCCAGGTCAGGGCACTGACATCGCCCTCCTGACCGCAGTGGAGAAGGCCAGAAGCATTTTGGACACAGGAGGATCAGTGGCAGTGATCCTCCTAGACCTCAGTGCGGCCTTCGACACTGTAGACCATCCCACCCTGATCCACCGACTGGGAGAGATTGGAGTAACGGGTCTGGCCTTGAAATGGCTAGAATCCTTTTTGACTGAACGCTCCTTCCAGGTGCGGGAAAGCGACAGCTGCTCGTCCATCATCCCCCTCCGGTGTGGAGTGCCACAGGGCTCATCTCTGAGCCCTTCACTTTTCAACGTGTACATGGCCCCACTGGAGAAGAGGGTCAGCTCGTACGGCGTGTCAGTCATCAACTACGCCGACGACACTCAGCTGGTCGTCACCCTTTCCCACCCTCACCACGCACCATCTGACCTCCACGGCTGCCTCTCCGAAGTCCACCGATGGATGAATCTCTCCTCATTAAAATTAAACGGGTCCAAGACTGAGATCCTCCTGATGGGCCATAATGGACCCTCTCTACCACCGCACCTTTGGCCCAGGTGCCTAGGGGACCCCCCCGCACCCAAGGAAGAGGTCAAGAGCCTTGGTGTGTGGATTGAGAAAGACATGAGTTTCAAAACCCAGGCAAAGAGAACTGCAGGGACTTGCTTTGGATTACTCAGAGCCTGCAGGAAGATCTTTCCCCTGCTCCCAGAGACTGCAAGAAGGCTCCTCATACAGGGTCTAATCCTGGCAAGATTAGACTACTGTAACGCTGTATACTTGGGAGCCCCTGAAGCCACCCTGAACTCACTGCAGAAAGCCCAAAATGCCGCAGCCCGGTTACTTACGGGCACTCCTGGAAGATCCTCCGCCAGGCCGGCCCTCAACTCTCTCCACTGGCTCCCAATCAGAGAAAGGGTTTTGTTCAAATCCCTCTGCCTGGCCCATAAAACAATCAATAACAACGGCCCCCCTCTTCTGAAAGAACTTTTAATCCCTTACAAAGCAGAGAGGGATCTTCGATCCAACACAGAAAATCTCATTGTTGTCCCTAGAGTGAGAAAAGCCAAGACCGGTGGCCGCCGCTTTTCGGTTCACACGGCAAAACGATGGAACCAGTTACCCCGAAAACTTAGGACTGAACCGAACTATCTCCAGTTCAGAAAGACCCTGAAAACCTTCCTTTTCCCGCAAATATAATCCCCTAGTTGGCTAAAAATCCCTGGAGAAGCAGTTCAGCGCTGGGATGCTCCTCGGAGTTACTACGCGCTTTACAAAATTATTAAATAAATTAAATAAATAAAGATAGCCGGCGATAAACATTTGCACGCAGAGTGCGGCCAGCGATAATTATCGCTGCTGCTTCGTAATATGCCCCTTAGTAGTGCCCGAGTGCAAGGAAGGAAATGCCATCCTGGCTGCTATTAACATGATCAATTTCGGCAATAATCATGGTTCACTGGGACCCTCAGGACCCGGGGCCACTGCACCTGCTGCACCGATGGAATCTAGGCCCCTGAATAAACCTAGTCATTAGAAAAACTGAAAATTGCTTGGGCTTGGACAGCAGGAGAACGTGGAAACCTCTGCGCGCCGATAATTGGTAGGGTTTGCCTCTTGTTAGAGGTGTCCCTCGGAGGCAGGAAATCAATAGCCGGGGTCTATCTAAAAGCCTGGTTATATATGTCAGCTGTTAAATTATATATGTTCTCCATTCTGTTGTCGTCACCTGTCCCTGCCTGGGACGCAAATGCAAATTGCAAGCGGTTGAAAAGGTCAACACATGCTCCCAGGTCAAACTGTCATTTAGTGTTCGGCGTCGCTGGCAGTAAAAGCCATAACGGCCGTGGTGTATTCAGTGTGCCCGGCGCGTCCTCAGAGGGAGGCGGCGCGCGCTTCCCTGCTTGGTTAGTGTGGACCATCCACACTAACTGCCCCTCATGCGAGGGACAGCGTGGAAGGTCTTTGTTTTCAGCTCCCCGCACTGAATTGCACTTTTTTTTTACCTTTGTGCTGGCGGAACCCGCACACTGACTGGCATACGGAACTGAAATGGTCCACGTTTGGCCTCTGTTCTTGCTATATCACAGTTTTGGTCGAAAATAATCGTTGTTGTAAGTTTAATGACCGTTCGGGTAAACATACCAGCAGGGCAAAAGTCGTAAAAAAATAAGAAGTGGCTGGACTAACCTAGTTATTAATCAATATATGCAAGTGGCATTGCAGCGCTTTGGCCTCGCGGCACGTGACATCGCGGCGCATGACATCACAGCATGTGACATCACAGGAACTGGCATAACAAGAAGTGACATCAGATCTTAAGCCCTCACATATATGTTTAGCAGCTGTATCATGGGTACATTTGAGCATATTTTGAGTATACTTGCAAACCCTCCTGATTTAGGCAGAAGATTCACACTTTTGTACACTACACATAAAACAATGTTACCTTTTGTCAGCATTAAGCTTTCTCTAGCCATAGTGCTTTAATAGAAATAGTGATATTTCATTTAAATGATTAAAACGCCTCCTCTGGGGTAGTAAGCGCTATATGAATGCAGATCTCCTGTGCAATGAGATTTAGGGCTTCCACATGGCAACCCCCCTGATTCAGGTAACTCATAACAACTCTGTTGTCTGTTCTGACTTGTACATGCTGTTTTCCAGCTGGCGCGACTGACAGAAGAGAGCTAGATGAATCGCCTTGAGCTCCCCCCAGTTGGATGACATGTATATCTCCTGGGTTGACCATGTCTACGGCACTGCAGACCCCTTTAGCGTGGCTCCTCACCCCAGTCTGCTTGCATCCATTGTCACTATCCCGGTTGGGACTACCTGGCTCGGTGGCCCTTTGACATATTCTCCTCCTTCAACCTTCTGCAATGCCTCTCGAACTTGTGAGGTCCTCAAATACCTGCATACTCCAATCGCTGTCATTCAACACAGTAGCGAGAATAAGGCCCCCGCAGCCCAGAGCTCCAGGGGTCCCTCAGTACGGTACCCTGGCCGCAAACTCACGCCCACCAGCCCAAGACATTTCCTCTTTCCCTTTATACCAGCTGCAGGCAGGGACCCGCCAGCAGCCAGGATCAAGGGAGACCACAGCAGGTTCTTAGCGGGCTACACGTCTTGATGAAGTAAGGCTATCCACCCCTTTTCAAAACCGGCATTTCGACACTGCGTGTGCTGACTTGTAAATATTGCTAAATGACGTCTCTCGACTCTTTTCTTCCCCTCTAGCAGGGCTCGAATCGGGGTACCACACGGGTGGACGGTGTCCCCCCACTTATTTTACCGGGGGGACACCGTCCCCCCTGTCAAACAGCTGGACTTCACTCGGAATTCACTCTTAGGCCTCTGGGACGAGATCGGAGCGCACCTTTCGTGGCGTCACATCCTGTCGTGACGTCACTTCCGATGACAGTGCCCCCCCACTTCTCTTTTTAGGACACGTGTCCTGCCCTCTAGAGTGTGACAATAGACGGTACCCCTCCCAGAACCCTGAATTTCTGCATAACACCTAAATAGAGTGTAATTATTTCCCTTGCTGTTTGCAATCTTTTTAATGCACATGATTCAGTGGCCATGCGTGCCCCAGCAAAACGCCGACACACACAACCACACATGTGCCGATCATCTGGCACATCAGTACCTCTCGGTTCATATCACCTGGGGATACTTTAAGCACCTAACCAGCATGCCGCACGTCAGTCTATTTTGCAAAGGCGCTATAAACACACCAAGTATGAGTACTAGCATGTAAGTGTGAGCGCAAAATCCGTTCCGCTCGCGGATTTTGCGGATTTTCTGTAAATCCGCAATCCGGGAACTCCAGCGAATTTACCGAAAATCTGCAAATCCTCGAGCGGCGGATCCGGGGGGCAAAAGTTCAAGCCTTCAAGCTTGAAGTTGTTGTAACTATTTTAGGATGGCGCCGGCAAGCTGCCAGCGACATCCTAAAATAGTTACTAAGTTAGCTTCAACAGGAAGCACTAATAGATAAAATAAAGCAGGTGCTCGAGCACCTGCTATATTTTATCTGTTAGTGCTTCCTGATGAAGCTAATTTAGTAACTATTTTAGGATGGCGCTGGCAGCTTGCCCGCGCCATCCTAAAATAGTTACAGGATGATGGACAGCTCACTCAAGGGACCCCTGCGCACATCGGTGCGATGGCATAGTAACACACACGTGGTCACTGGAGACAAAGCAGGGGCTCAAGTTGCACCTCAAATTCAGTAACGCATTCATCAGCCCAAAAACAATAGTGAGCTTTGTCGTGGCTGGGCAGGTGTGCTTTCTCCCTACATATACCGTCGAAAATTAGCTGTGATGCTGGACAGAGGCACTTGCATCCTTGACTTTCACGAGCGCAATCCCCATGCAGTTCCTATGACCAGGAGCTTCTTTATCCTCATCTGCTGCTCTGATCGGCCTATGACCATTTATACACACAAGAGACACTTGAACTCGCACAGAAGACCCCCCCATTTAAAAAAATCAGCAAAATACACGAATCCGCAAATTCACGGATTTTGCGAATACGCAAATCCGCAAATTCGCAGATCGTGAATCCCCGAAATCCGCCCATGCTTACTAGCATGCTCCGGTAGGGTCACAGCCACATATTTACTGAGAGATATTTGAGTATAAATAGCACACTTCTCCGTCCTGGCTGAGACTACAGATAGACTCACTGTTTGTGCCAACTGACCTGAGATCAGTACCTAGACACTAAGAAATACGCTAAAGATTGCATTTTATGTTGCATTGTCTCTGCTCTTTATGTGTCTTGTCTTGTCTTTTTATTCTCCACAGGTTTTCACAGTGGATCCGTAAGTATACTGACACCACTAAACACCACAACACGCCTTAGCGCGTGTGTTGATTATTCACTTGTCAAATGGCACGATTTTTGCCACTCACGCACTTTTCACCTGGTCCTGACGAAAGCCCTCACATTTTTTTCTAGGGCTGAAAATGTAGACCACAATTTAGACAACTAAGAGTGCAATTCACTCCAGTAGTTGTGCTATCTGTTTTTAGCAGTATCCTGTGCCGCCATCATTAAACACATCAGGCAAGGATTCGCAGAGATACTTTTAGATTTTCACTATACCACTTCACACCAATTCACCACACCAGCTCCGCTGTAATCAGACGTCGTAGCATAGTGTAGTTCCTATATTTCCAATAGGCTCTACGCATTGGAATAATATATCCTATAGATGTGACGTAGGACTTATGTCTACTAGGTATCTATCGAATATATTAGACTTAATTGTGAGTGCCAGCTAGCTCAGAAGTCACTAGAAACTTTCTCGAGTTCACAAGAAGAGATTTAGTTTCTGACAACCGCATAAACATGACAACTTTGTTTCCCCAAGATAAAACTGATCTTCAGAGTCGTGGAAACAATAGATAGATATTTTACTCAGTCATTTGTGCATGCTTCGTTTCAACAGAGTTGCAAAGAAGTAGAGAGACGGGCGTTTTCAATGAAAGGTATTTATTGAACAGTCTTCTTTCTCAAACATAAGAAATGAACTGCTACAATCGTAATACTGGTTGCAAAATATAATGCATACAGTAAAAAGAGTAGAATAAAATAATACTGTAAGAGCATTGTATGGTTCCTAGACCATAGATAAATACATACATAAATAACAAAGGCTAAAAAGTACTCAACTGGTGCATCTAAAATACGCCTACCCCGATGTACCTAACCTAAGCTTAGTACGAGGGAAGGAGTAAGTGAGATGTAGCATGAATGCAGTATTTCTTTTGCCAATAGTCTATCCAAGATTTCTCTTAGGGTCTAATCAGTTCCGTACCTTGGTTTAGAATGAAGGAGGTCAGTCTCAGGACTCGATTTCCCAACAACCCGCAAGGGTATCGTGGAAACACTGGAGCTGGATTTCTCGGCAGGAGAAAAGACAGCGTCTCTCTCAGTGTGTCTGCTGGAGGGTCGGCTTCCTTCAGCACTTTCTATAGCAGGTTGCGTCGGGCAAGTAGATAGTCAAACTGCTCCAAACCACCGTGTGTTTGCTATGGCAAGTGTGGGCATATTTATACCTTGAAGGTACCGAGTTTGACGTAATGGTGGACATAATAACGTCATTAAAGAGTCTCAGTTCTTTGAAAACTCCATGAGTTCTTGGACAAGTCAGTATTAGAGAATGGGGAAGTCCCTAGCTGCTGAAGCCGAGTTTTCCAAGAAATCGTTGTAGATTTTTGGAACTAGTGGAAGTAGGCCTGCCGTATTTGGACTGCATGAGCTATGTCTAAATATGGTTATGATTTCTATGTGTATATAAGGATATGGTGATTTATACCTATATAAGGGCATGAATCGGGAAAATTACAATAGGGTCCTAAAATGTTATACAACATTAGCACAACTAGGAGGCATTCGGCCACCCGGTTGGGACCCCAATGATGAAGCATGACACCAACTAGGTTGGTGGGTGAGGGGTCTTTTAACAGAACCTAATGGTTCCCTGGCACTGTTCACTATAACAGTGAGTCACAATTCATTCCTCAGTGGGTTTGTCCACTTTGCTTCAGATGTATTTGAACTGGGGATAGGGACGTTCCCCATAACTTACTCGCTCTCCCCTTGATTTATATTGCCCCAGGCATAGCCACATAATCATGGGGTCCCATTGTGTTTGGTGTTTTAGGCCAGGGTCACGTAATCCCAGAAGTGTGTGTTCTAGAGAAGCAGGATCGAGTAACCCAGGATTTGTTTAATTTGATAGAGGATCTCTTTCCAGAAGGGCTGAATAGAGGGTCATTCTCACCAAATGTGACAGAAGTCTCCCAGGAGCCCACAACCCCACCAGCATCTATTGGAAGTGTTTGGAAAAATGAAGTGTAGTTTCTAGGGGTGAGATACCATTTGTACATAATTTTGTAATGGGCTTCCATCAAAAACATGGAGGGGTTATATTTGGTGATTTCTTTGTAGAGAGACCCCCATTGTTTCTCTGTGATAAGAGCCTGTAGTATGTCATACCAAAACCTTTCATGTCACAGAGCTTGATATGGGCCGAGAGTGTGAAGGAGGGCATACATGAAGGAGACGCAGCATTTAGTCGTGTTACTGGTTTGGAAAAACCTTTCTAAGGGAGCAGATCCCTGTTCGCAGCTTGTCGCACCTGGGGTTGCTGTATCCAGTCTTTCAATTGAACATAATGGTATTCTTCTGTAGGCAGTAGCTTGAAACAGGCAGCACAGACCACGAAGGACTGCACCTCTCCCGCCAGGTAGAGGTCCGATATCATGTGGCTTCCCCCTTTCCTCCATTTATCAAAGGGCCCTTCCTCAAGGTGGGGTTGAAGTGAATATGGGTATAAGGGGGCAGGAATGTTGTTACCTGCAGTGTTTTAGTCGCACTATCCCACTCCTTCAATGTGGTTGCTGTGGGAATACCCAAGGCGTTGTTCGGCTTGTATGATTTTGGCTTCCAGGGCAAATCCCAGAGAGTTTTTCCGTTATCTGCTTGTCCATGTGTAGCCATAGTTTGTCTAAGGTCTTAAGGAACCATTCCCCCAGGACCCGTAATTGAGTGGCTCTATAATACAGAAGATAATAGGGGAGCGAAAGACCACCCTCCATCCGTGGTCTTGACAAGAGACGCTGGGAAAGGTGAGCACTCTGGCCTTGCCAAATGAATTTTGCGGCCATACTCTGATGCTCTTTGAACAGATGCTTGTCTGTTGTGATGGGGAGGCCCAGGAAGAGATAAAGAAGGCGGGGTAGGACGTTCATTTTAATTGTATTTATTCGGCCTATCCAAGTTATGCAGGCTGAGCTCCATCTTTTAAAGTTGGCTTTGAGTTCTCGCAGCAGGAGTGGGGGGAATTAGCTTTGTAGAGGTCTGCCAGTTTGTGGGTGATGTTATTGCCCAGATATGTGATTTCCTTGCATGAACATCGAAAGGGGAAATCACCCTCAATGTCCCTCTGCATTTCTAGGGGCATTGTCAAAATAAGTAAGAAGGATTTGCAGAGATTAACGTTAAACCCCGACACTTGTTGAAAATGAGTGAGTTCGGCTTGGGAGAGAAGCACTTGGGTTAGTAATAGGACATCGTCCGCGAAGAGCGAGATTTTGTGCTCGTCTGAGCCAAAGCTAATGCCTCTAATCCCAGGGTTGGATCTTATCCTTGCCGCAAAAGGTTCAATACTGAGAGCAAAAAGCTTGGGGGACAAGGGGCAGCCCTGTCTGGTGCCTTGAGGAAGGCTGAAGAAATCCGAGGCCACTCCATTCACCAATACACGGTATCTCGGGGACCCATAGTTAACTTTCACCATTCCCATGAAGGCCTCACTAAACCCAAAGCGGTGTAGAATGTGCAATAAGAAGGACCAGTGAACACGGTTGAAGGCCTTCTCTGCGTTTAGGGAAAGAAGGGCTGCCGGAATGCGTTTCTTCTGGACTTTATCTACTAAGTGGAATAGTCTGTGGAGGTTGTCGTGGGTCTGATGACCTTTGATGAAGCCTGATCTTCGGAGTGAATGAGAGTAGGTAAGACGTCCTCCAGTCTGCTGGCCAAGACCTTAGAGTATAATTTAGCATCTAAATTCAGTAGGGCAATGGGCCTGTTTGAAGAACATGATTGGGGGTCTTTCGCTGCCTTGGGGATTATCGTGATTAAAGCCTGCCCCATGGATGTAGATACAAGCTGGCTCGCTTCTACAGCATTAAAGAGGTCTGTGAGGTGGGGAGTTAGCTCGGTTGAAAACCTTTGATCGACTGGGCAGTTAGTCCATCAGGACCTGGAGCTTTCCGGAGCTTGAGACCATCTATTGCTTTCTGTACCTCCTCTTGTGTTATGGGACGGCTAAGCTCATCGTTGGCGGTCGGAAAGACCTGTGGGAGCACCAGTGAGTCCAGGTACTGGGGATGGTCTTGTTCGAGTGGGGATCAGCCATATAGAGCGCGCAATAGAATTCGCAGAAGGCCTCTGACTTTCCCATCTCACTTAGGTGTATGGATCCCTTACTGTCGACTATCTGCTTGACATATTATTTTTCTTGTTTCGATCTCAGCTGTCGAGGCAACAGTGCAAAAGAAACAATTGATGGACGGAATGTGGGACAATGCAAACATTCACCCCCAGTCACAAGGATCTGGACAAAATCGATCATTCTTTTGCTCACCACACCACCCCAGTTTGGACCCAGCCATATGCAAATCAGTCTTGACCCTGTTCCTTGTGGGACCAGTCCAGCCCGAACTGCCAAGCGAGGTCCTCCCTGGACTGGAAACAAGCATCCTGAGACTGGTTTCAGGGTATTACCCTTTATCAGCCAGGCTAGCTTGAATCCAGTGGTATAGTGAGCACGGGAACCACGTTTGGACATACCCTTGCCACATAGGGCGACATATGCAAAATAAACAATTGATGGACGGAATGCTGGACAATGCAAACATTCACCCCCAGTCACAAGGATCTGGGTTAAATCCATCATACTTTTGTTTGCTCGCCACACTACCCCAGTTTGCCAACAGTGGGCCTATTTTATCTTTGCCCTCCTATCCCCAGGCTTGAAGTCGCAAAATAGTTTTTTCTGCTCTTTTGGTACAGTTGGTTTGGAGCTTTCGTTTTAGTAATGTGACTTTCCGCAGCGAGTGGATGGGTGGGGAGTTTTTGTGTGCCCTCACTGCCGCGCGTAAATCTCCCTCCAGTGATAATCTTTCATCAGACTGGTGCTTTTTCAAGGAGGTGGTCAGTGCGATGCATTGTCCCCGTATGCCTGCATTGAAGGTGTCCCAATTGTTTAAGTGAGAGGTGTCTGCGGGGACATTAGTGTTGAAGAAGTCAGTGATCGACTTTTGTAGATCATTCCGGAGGAGCCTATCGTGGCATAGAGCGTTGGGAAAGTACCACCTAGCAAGTTTGGAGTGTGGAGCCGACCAGTTTAGGGGAATTGATAGCGGGGAGTGGTCGGAGAAGCTCATAAGGTGTAGCTGGGCACTCGTGATTGACTGTAAGAGTGATTGGCTGGCAAACATATAATCAATCCTGGAGTACGATCTGTGGGAGTGGGAGAAGAAACAATAATCGCGCATCGAGGGATTGAGGGTCCTCCAGACATCCAGCAGGCCCATTGGTTGCGGAGATGATTTTAGTACTTTACTAAAGCCCCCCCCCCCACAGCCCTCTGCGAGTGCGAAGTGTCTATTGTGGGATCCTAAATAAAATTAAAGTCTCCCATTAAGACAATGTACCCCTCTGCAAAGCCCTCCAGAGTAGAAAGAAATGTGAGTCCGACTGCCCAGCGTTGGGAGCATAAACCATGGCAATGGTGCAGGGTTGTCCCATCAGCTCCCTCTTGACCATCAGAAACATCCTCATCCTGTCTGTTTTGGTGTCGTGAGGTTGAAAGTGAATTAAAGAGTGAAACTGCAACGCTACCCCGTTCTGCTTCGCCACATTGGATGAGCGAAAAATTAGTGGGTTATTTGTATATTTCAAGCGGTGGCCTTCCCTTTTCTAAGATGGGTTTCCTGTACGGAAACCAGGTGCACCTGTTGGTCCCCCAGGAATTTCCACTAATGTTGGTGCCTGTTAGGGGAGTTGAGACCCCTTACATTCCATGACATAAAATTAACTACCATTTACATACAGTTGTGTATCCTTCCTGCAAGGACCCGAGGTCTGTAGCGTCCACCCGGTCATCAGCACCTCCGACCCCATCTCCACCCCCCTAGTGACCCATACAAAACTTACACATGTTAGGCACCACGTTTAAAACACTAACAATAAACTAAACTAATAACAGTTGATTAGGAAGTCCACGAGCCACCAAAGGCCTCCATATTCTGGTGTCTTCTGGGGCAAGACCATTCCCGCCTCCAGAGCCCAGTGAGAATTCGAATTTGGACACTAGTTCCTACTGAGCCAGTATTTGCAAGCTGGGGTGAGTCAAAGAAAGAGAGCCAGAGAGAGGTCTTCTATCAGTGTACAGAGAAAAAAGCTCTCCCTTCTCCTTGATCCCGGGTTCTGGGATCTTTTGGCACCTAGTGCCTCTGTCATAATGTCACCTCTTTCTCATGGTGGCGTCTGTACTCGAGTAACGGCTGAGGTGGGATCGCTTTACCTGGTATCAAAACGTGGGTGGAGGCCTATTGTCAACGTTTCACTGACTTAGGCGTCTGCCAAGGACCAGGTGTCTGTCACTCCATCGGCTGCTCTGCACGTGTGCAGACTACATCACGCTGCGGAGGTGATTTCTCAAGGCCGAGAAGGGCCGCTGCCCCCTCCACCTCTGTGAAATGATGTTTTTTGTTTCCAAGGAAGAAGGTTATCCCGACGGGGTATGTCCATCGGTATTTTATCTGGCGATCTCGTAGAGCAGCTGTGATCAGTCGGAACTGTTTCGACAAATCAGTGTGGCCTGGGCCACGTCTTGGAAGAATTATCATGTCACGCCTTGAAAGTTAACTGAGTCGCTGCTTCTGGCTTTCCTAAGGACCAGTTGCTTCACCCCAAAGGAGCTAAATTTGGCCAGGATATCCCTCGGACGTCTATTCTCTCCTTTGCTGTAGTGGGCCCACCCTATGTACTCACTCCAGTTGCACCTCTGAGGCGTCGTCCCCCAAGACGTTCGAGAAGAGGCCCACCATGAAAGAGTCCAGGTCCGATCCTTCACTGCTTTCTGCAAGGCCTCTCACCCTTATACTATCTCTTGGGGACCGATTTTATAAATCCTTGCATTTTAGCAGGGCAGTGTTCAGCTGAGCAATGAGACATTTCGCTCCTTCCTCAAAGGGCTTAAGCCAGCCTTTGAGCTCCTGGCACTTCGCCTCAACATCCAGGGTCCGGGTGCCGACCGAGTCCACGTCTGTCTGCAGCGCGATTAGTTTTGTTCCCATCTCTGCGCTGAAGAATTCAAAGAGGCATCTATGTCTGGCTTGATGTCCTCTCTAATTTCTCTCTTGGACTCCTTTAAGGTCGCCAGTAGGTCCTTCCGGGTGAGTGCCATCCCTTCAGCCGCTAGGTTCTCTTCCTCTTCTCCACACCAGGCCTGGTCAAACTAAAAGAACCGGAGACCTTATTGGGCTGAGATTTTTTCGGTGGGATAGGGACGTGTGCCGCGGTCTGCTCTGTGCCGCCCTCGATCAGTATGTGCTGTTGGCCCGGACGTGATGGCTGGGGGTAAAGGTCTGTATGTGGATGGGCTCTTCAGCAGCGTAAGCGTGGACCCAGGCGGCGCCCCCCCCAGGGTTTCCTGACCGAATCTCAGGGTTTTCTATGTAATTGGTGGGACACGCTCCCACCGCAGAGCGCAGGCCTCTCAGCTCTAATCGTCCATTGTACAGGACCAGTCTCTTCTTTTGGTGACATGCGGTGCCTGGAGCCCCCAAGGTGCCATTTTAGGGTCAGGCATAGTCCATCTAACCGCTCAGCTAGCCCTCACGGACTGCACGTCCCTGCTGTGGTTCAGACTACCGGTGCAGGGCTAGCCCGCCGCCTCCTCTCGCCCTCTGCTTCCCACCACTGTTCTCCCACCTGGCCAGAGTGCTGCTTGGTGGGCCATCTTCCTCCAGGGCCTGCTGGACCACTGAGCACGCTGCAGGTCTCACTGGGGCCCAGGCCCAGTCGCCTTTTCTCATCTGCACTAGTGGGCACGCCCCCTGGGAGGTGGCATTGCATGGCAGGCTCCGTCTTGGAGATCTTACCGTGGCTGTGGTCTGCAGGGAGACTTATCGTTGCATTGTCTAACAGTGTCTAACACCCGCTGGGCGCTGTCGCCATCTTGGATTTCCTCCACAGCTTCTCCGTCTCAGTCTGGGCTCAGATTGAGCACTCCCTCCATCTCCTAGATGTGTCTGCTTGTTATCACACGCTGGGCTCTGGCATTCCTGGGTGGTTTCACAGAGTGCCGCACGCCGTGGTGTTAAAACTCACGTGGCTCAGTGCGGAGCCAGTCGGAGTCACGTCCTTGCGGCCATGATGGTTGGCCTCGCCCCCTCTTCCATTACATTTGTAATGGCTCTATGTAAGGGGAGTGTCTCTGGCTCCTGATGTGGCAGAAGAAACACTCACTCTTCTCCACCAAAGAAGCCGCTGGGAAAGCCATGTTTATTCTTATATGATGAAGAACTTTTTGTTACTGAGCACCTTGTCTAAACCTTCCCTTTACATCTTCCTCCTCAGTTTGCATATTCACATCATCTTGGTTTGCCCTTGTTCTTTTTGGGAAGAAGGCCTGTCCTATGATTTAAAAGTCACTGCCACAGCTAATTTAATCATCTGTTGAATATTGGCCATAGCAGGGACTGCCTAGGAATCTCCTCATAAAATATGCCAGAATGACAGTCCTCTGTGTGTTGCCTTTTTTCTATTCACTTCCTATGTTGCTCCATGTTGGCACCTCTGGGTTGCAGCTGCTCAAGGTGATAGTCCAAAAGCTAAAGCCGCTAGGCTGTCAAAGACTGCTGTTCTTAAAAGAAAGAGGGCACTTTCCGCTTTATCCAGTTGCTACCAACTGTTCTCATGAGACGCCACCATTTTTGGAGTCTTACATGTCCTTATTTAACTGCCTGCCTCTACCCTGTGTGTGGAGCAGCTACAGCAGAACCTCTTACTACTTAGTTTAAGGAAGCATAGAGCCACCACAGTTGTTCCTCGTTTTAAGAGTAAAATGGCATTATATAAGATCCCTTATCTGTGCCTGGTGATTACCTGGAGAGAAACGAAAAAAAACATGAAGTGATGTAGGCTAACTTCCCTTTTAAATTATTTACATACTATGTGAAGGTCTGCCATCTTGGAGGAGGAAATTAACTCTTCTTCACTACGCTGCCGTAGCCCTCAAACTTCGTAAATCCACTCTCATAGGCGTAATCCAACACTCCAGAACATATACAGCGTAACTCCACAATCCCCTGTGCAAGCAGACTCCCGCCAGTGTAACTAGACTCTCACCAGCATAACAGCCTCTCCCGTTATAGGCCTAAGTCAACCCAAGTGTCTCTCAATTCTTCCCAGAGTACGCCAACCCTGCCCAGTGTAAACGGATTTTCCCAAGTGTGTTTTTCAAGTTTTATACAGAGCAAACTTGGCCCAAGGGCATTATAGCACTTTCTGGACCACCTGATTACATTACACAGGGTCATATTAAATTTTCTTTTAGGCACTGGAGATTAAGATATTTGCAGTGAATGGCAGGATGCTGAGCCAATGCCAGGACTCAAACTGCTTCACCAGTGCCAAAGATGGTTGCTCGGGCCATTAGGACAAATGTCCTTTTTAGGTCTCGGCTGGCGTTAGCAGCGCGCATGCGCTGAAACCCCATGCAAGACTATTGGAATCGATACTGTTTGCGAAGTTCACTTTCAGTTCCGGACGTAATTTTCATTGGTGTGCGTCATTTGATGTCACCAATTATGCTAAACGGGGTGTACTGATTGTTCAGGAGGCTTTTTAGTCCCTCCTGGTTACCACCCTATCCGTGTTTGGCCCCGCCCACCGGGATTGGATCTTTTATGGGTGGTTTTACACTCATTCCTTTAAAGGACAGTAAGAACTTTTTTTTTCATTTGCAGTGCCGTCCATGCGCTTGTAATGGCTGCTCAAACAGCCTCTCCTGCTTCAGCCCCCTACTCTCGCATAATGTGGAATTCTGCTGCATCATCAACTCGCCCTATCTCTCAAAGCTGGTTTCTCCAAGCGTGTTTATGTAACATATAAACAACTTTTTTCGTTTCCCTTTACTAAGTTCAAGTTCAACACATCCACACCTTCTCATGCGATAGAGCAGCTCAGCTTCGCTCATGTGTACAGAGTTTTAGATTTAAAAAAACAGCAATTATACAATCATTAAATCCAACAATTGGTAATCTTGGCTGTTTAACATGCAGGAATCCAGCCATTTTGTAAAAGGAGAGGTGGAGTCACACGCTAAGCATTGGTCTTCTACATCGTTACCATCACGAGTGACCACTAAGAGTGCGCCTCCCTATCTGTTAACATTCTCCCGTGGACTCTCGAGTCACAGTGTGTTCACATTACCATTTGGTGCTTCGCGTGGCGGTTTCCCATGGCCTTCCTGGTGAAAGGCATGGAGTAGAACTCCCTGTTGGTTCTTCTGGAAGCAGCGGAGTACCTGGAACGAAGAGACCGAGGTATTCCTGTCTGCAGGGGTTCTGCGGGGACACCTTCCCACTGAACCCAGCGAGTGCTTGTCCAGGGCTGCGGCTGGACTCTGTAAATCTCCCACCTTATGTGCCATCCTGCTGGCCTAAAGTATCTTCAGCTTTTCACTCAGCCACTGGCCCCGTACCTAGCCTTATGCCACCTGCACCCCCACAACAACTCTGCCCTGGCAGACTGCCCCTTTTCTTTCGTGTTCATACTGCTACGTACCTCCAAGCTCCCTTTAATGTGTTCCTCTGCTCTGACACTACTCCATGCCCTCTGTCTCTTCATTCTACCCCTGCTCCCTCTCCTGTCGTCTGACTCCAGGGGGCGCATCTCTAGACCCCTTGGTGTCGTCTCAATGTGTGACAGGCTGCGTATCCTGAGCACTCCCTACAGCAGGAGAATGTGCTGCCTACTTGTTTACCTCTCATGGGCTCGAGCAGAGCTTCGCCAAGCTCTCCGCTTTGATCACGTCCAGATAGCACAACATGCCGCAAGTCGTCTCGTTAAGTCCAAGAATTGGTGGGTGCGCGTCACCCAGGAGACGAGCCACCTTGATTATTTTCAAGGCCACTTAAAGCCTTGCTCAACACCTTCGTATGCATTTTCGACTACGACTAGCATGTTATAATCGCCCCCTAGCAGTCCAGTGTTGCCAAGTTGTAGTAGTATGGTTTCCTACGAGGCCACACATTTGAGAACCTCTGTACTATATCACTATATCGGATCTCCAACTCACCTGTCTTGTTTGCTTAAACTTATTCAAACGTGGCTATTGTGTAGTCATCTTCACTGCGTCTCCACAGGAAAAGACAAAATAAAAAATTCATAATGTTACCTGCGCATGCAGTAGACCGTACGTCATTGTTGCAGATCAGCGTGTGCAAGTGACCTTTATGGCAGGTTATGCTCGTGCCCGCTGACTCGCTAAACTGTACAGTACTGTACTCCACCCTGCAGGGGAGGTGTAGAGACTAGCCCTTGTGGAAAAAATGTTTTTCATAATATCCTGTTAGAAGTTTAATTGCTCTACCGACCAATATTAAGCGTAGCGTTGTTTGAATTAAAGACAAGGCATTATTGTGCATTTGTGCAAATGTGTAAGAAATGCTGCCACAGCTTAGAAATAAACATCTATGTCAGGGTTGTGCCCATTCTAGCGTGGTAGCGAACGAGGATGTGAGGGTGGAGTCACCACCCACACAAAACGTGACCCGTCGGACACATAGGTGCTTTGTGTTCTAGTTGTTTGTTCCTAGGCTTCTGATCTTCCGGGTCACTCCTGCCATTTCAGGGTCTTGGGTTCCAGCGTTGGTGAGTCGCGTCTGCGGGACCTGCCTCATCTCTGGGAGTTGCCATGTTCTGTGGCCTACTTACAGACTTCAATATCCTGATAGAGGCATGGGGATCTTTCTTGGCCTGTCTCCGCTCCTCTCGGCCCTCACGACAGAACCCCCATGTGGTTTGGTGGTAACGGGCTAGCGCTAGCTTCAGTGGCCCATCCCCTGGGTTGTTCCTCTGCTTGCTATGTAGGGTTTATTCTTGGTGTGCACTTTCAAGGCATCTGCATTTTTCTTATGTGTTTGACTCTATACAGAGTGCTCTCGCACATTGTGGGCATTGTTTGAATGGCATTAATAGAGCGCGCAGGTCACCCGATCCTTATTTTCCAAATAAATACGCTATTGGGCCCATCAATAATTTTTCATGAATCAGGTAACCTTCACAGCGCTATCAGCAATTCGGGGTTCTTACTTTCTATATATTTCATGTGTACCTGACTTACCAATCCTCGAGAACAGGTACCTATGACCACAATGGATCATGAGCTAAAATTAAGGCTCAGGCAGATAACACTAATACCATATACATTTATATTTTGTGTATAACCTTGTAATAACCACAAACACAGGAAGTTTTAAAAGCTTTATCTAAATCCTAAAAGGTTGTCATATGCCATGAGAATGAAATTTACACAGATTAGAACATCTATAACCAAGATCAGGAACACAATATAACTATGAATCAGTGTGAGAATCATTTAATTTTCAGAAGGATACTATGAGAAGGGAACATGCTAATCAGATCTAACAGATCCGTATTTTATCACTAAAGGATAGGTAAGAACAAGGGAACATTCTACTAAATGCTAATTGGAATATACTGAGAGATTTTGGGAAACAAATCCTTCAGAATAAATGCAATTTCTATAGGAAGGGTAACAGTGGAACATACTAAATATGCAAACAATTCAGCATTTAAGTAAGGGTAGGGGAGAGCTAAGGAACATGGTAGAAAGAATACTTTCGTCAGAGTTTTAAAGGTCAGAGATAAATCACAGGCAAGATTGCTTTATTAGGAAAATAGGAGAGAAAGATTTAGATGGACGAACACCCACATATAATTTATATTTACCTAGGACAGAATGAGGACTAACCCTGGCCACGGGTCAGTTGGCAAAGGCGGGAAAGGACCCTCACGGACTTGGAATGCCAGTAGGCGAGCAGGTACAGCTCATGGACAGTCAGGACAGGATCACCCCAGGATTGGATCAGGATTGGACTCACGGAAGGGTACGACCAACACCTGCAGCTTCGGATGCAACGCCTGCGCTTAGCCCTCTCTGCAAGGAATCTGCCAATAAACCCGATTGGGTTCTCGAATCTCCCAGCAAAGTGCTTCGCCAGCACTTAAAAGTTCCTCCACCCCAGACTAAGTTTGTGGAAATTACGGACAGAGTGCTCCGCAGCTCTCTGTATCAATCACCTATAGAGTTCGTAGGGTCAGTGACAGGCCAGCTATTCGGACAAGTCGGACAATTTCTCTAGCTAAACCTAGGACAGTTATACTGTTTTCGGGTCAGTAGACCACCCACAAATGTAGCAAGTGTAAGGATCCCCAACTTCGGATTGGACAAGAGAGGTGGTTAGGTCATTGTCACCTCCTAGAATTTGGTGTTCTCACAATTAATATTCAATTTCTTGAACCCACCCCTTACATTCCAGTTCCCATGGCATAGGAATATGAAGACAATAGCGTACAGAGTACAACAATTACAATGTTTCAAAAGCAGGTACGACTTCGAGTCTTCTCGCTGGGCACAGGTCAGCTTTCCAGGAGCATCTTAGCTTCGGCAGCCAGCTGGCTGAGTTCCACTGCTGCAAGACTTGCATGTCCCCCATCACGTGATTGGTGACACATGGACTTCCAAGATGGAGTAGCACCTCTCCTCCCAGGCCCCTGGAGAATGTTACATGAAAAGTAAGCGAAAACAATTTAGAAACACAGGAAAAAAATGAATACACTGTATACCATGATTGGCTTCACTGCACCCCTTACTTTATAATATCTATAGCATTAGGAGTTAAGCAGAAATAAACAGCTGAGCTAAAGTAGCGGTGGCAAGCAAAGAGCATGTTAGAACAAAACGGCCATATTTAGCAGTACTGCGCATGAGCGACAAGTTCCCTCCAGAACTACGAGTGCGTCACATCACATGGGTATGACCGACGCATGCGCAGACTGAAATCCTGCATAGCAGCGACCATATTAGTTGCAAGCGTAGTTAGGATTAATAAACACATAGGCAAGCGTCTCCGGGACACCCGCGTGTAGTGTAAAAGTGCTAAATTAATAAACTAAACAAATTGATTACTATATTAATGTTATGCGAGGGTTTTGAATTCAAGCAAGTCGCGTAACGTGCGAATCCTTGCTCCATCAATCCCCTCTTTGATGATATTTACTATCATCACTATTAATGGAACCAGATGCCAACTTTCTCTTTCACATCTCACTCATTTTGATCTCAACAAACTTGTTGTTGAGTCTTTTTTCTGCATCCTTATTAGGATGGAAATTCTTTGCTCTCTTATAGATCTGATTTTTCAGCTCTTCTTATTCGAGTTCATCAACATTCCTTTTCACTCCTCTCTTATTCACAGCATACTTCTTTTTGCATTTCTGGCATTTGCAACAAATTATTATCATTAGCACAATTAAACTAATCCCTGCTATTGGCATCAGTATTTTACTCACAAGACTTTTACCTATGTTAGAAAACCAACTACCTACAGAGGAGAGACCATCAGTTAGTCTCTTCCAGGCACTGTCAACCTTCAGTGGTTTGAGTTCTTTTTCCAAATTAGTTATGTTTCTCACATATTTCTTAATTTCAACACTTTTATCTGGAATGTAAGTGCAACAATGTTGCGCTTTCAACATTCTACAGACTCCGCCCTCTTTTGCCAATAAGGTATCAAGAGCAAGTCTATTTTGTAAAACCATTGATCTGATCGCAACCATTTCAGTATTGACCAGCAGGAAACCAGCAGCAGTGTCAGTAGATAACCGATCCACTACTGTAGACAATTTGCAAATTCGGTGTGTATTCAGAACCACTCCCACTCCAGGTATCAATGCACTAAATATATCACCTATAATTTCTCCTACACTTTCTCTTCTACTACGTATCAAACCATTAGTATTTTCAATGCTTCCAGCGGCGTCATTCCCATGGTATATTTTCGGGAAGACAATGCCAAAATAGCAGCTTCCATACCAGTGATCCGGCAATTTGAAATAAGCCTTGTTTCCACATATATAATACATTCCGGGAAACACAGATTCTGACCCATTTTTGAAACCTCAACCTCCAATTACCTTATAATTGTGTTCGCATTCACTGGAACCGATAAATACATTGTTATAATAACTAGTCTTTTCTCTATGAAGACAAAGTTTCCCCTTTCTTTTGAAATCCAGTAACAGTGCAGCGTTCTCTTCTCCCTTTGAGGTGCTTTCCATGTTTTCTGCCCATTCAGGAGTTTTCTGTCTTTTGTCATTGGCCTTTCTTTGGAAACTCTCCCTTCTTTTCTCTGCCATATTCAAAACCATTTTCTCTTGTTCATGTAATGAACAGGTCAAGTTATTTCTGTGTGCTTCACCTAAGTCTATGTCACCTATAGTCAGAAAGTATTCTCCCATATAACGGGTCACATCGCTTTTGGTATGTACAATGTTCAGGTTTCCCCGAATAGGAAGTTTAGAAAATATTACGTCAGAGTTAGAATAGTAATACTGTAAGGTTCCTCTACAGAAGAGGCTTGCTAAAATGCTACAGGAAATTCCATAGGTTAGGGGTAAATGATGATAGGTCACACCTTCAGCTACTGAAGTGGGTAGCTTCATGCAGACATAACAGTCTTCTATTTCCATGGCTTCTACATAGTGAACTAAAAGATTAGCAAATACATTTAAGTGCGTCCTGTTTTTGATTCTGTGATAATGTAGTCCTCCCTCATTTGATGCATCTAAGTCCATTTTTGTCTGTCTAAGGCTAGAGGTTTTCTCACGTCTTTCTACACTTTGTGGTGTTTCTTCTGTTGGCAAAACATCTGAGTCCTTTGTCACTAATTTAGTAGGGTACAGGTTAGAGTCTTTGCTTATCATGAAAGGTATTAAGACTGTTAGTCCTATCCATATTATCAGTACTATTGCTACACTACACAAGCATATTTTACAGCAAGTTTTACAGCAATTCTGTCGAGGTCTTCCATTCTCATTTGAATCAGACATTTTTGGCTTAGAAGAAGTTTTTCAACCCCTCTTTGTAGCTTTACACAGGTGGCTTATGTAGGTTAAAATTTCAGGTGGGGTCTTCTTCGGAACCCTGATCAGCAATCGATTCTTCGTCACTCTCGTCACTTATCTCGAGGTCTTCAAATTCCTCTAGTACTAGGTAAGTCCATTCAGGACTCCGATATTTCTTGTTTTGTCTTTTTATTCTGTCACTCCGTCTTTTAGGCTTGGCTCCAGCCCTTTCCTTTTCACTGGCAGCCCTCTTTCTGTCTTCTAGCTTTTCTTCCACAGTTTTCAATCTAAGTTTTAGTCTTTTTATGAATCTTGGTTAATTTTCTTCTTTTTAAGTCTTTTATCTGGCACTGTAATTTGGCTCTCTTCACGAGCTCTTTTGTTTTCATTCAGTTGTGGCACAGCTATTTCGACGCTTCCGTCTTCTCTTCCTGTCTGACTAGTCCCAGGTCTTACTACAGTTTCTTCTGCCTGGTTGCTAAACTGGCCTGGTTCAGGTGTATGCTGATTTTGACTTTTGTTTGTTTCAAATTCTGTTTCCTGAACACATTCGTCTATTTCTATCTGATCCTGTTCATGCACTTCGAACCCTTGATCTTCTTCCGCATAAACTTCCGCCCTAATTTCTAACTGTCCCTTTTCTGTTTCTGGTGTTGTGGGAGGTGTGTCGATGACCTGTCCTGTCCCTATCTGACCTCCTTCTTCATCAGATCTGTCATGGATTTGGATTATCTGATTTTCTCCTTCCAGTCCTGTATCGTCCTCTCTATCCCACTCTCTATCTAGATAGGTGTATCTCCTGGTTCTTATTGGATCAAGAGCCAGATCATCTACTGGATACCATTCGTCTTGACTGGTGCTCGGTTGTTCGTCCTCAGCTACTTCAGGACCATCGTCTGGAGACCCTTCAGCTGCACAACCTTCAGCCTCAGCCGCTTCCTTTTCAGTCACTTTCTTGGTATGACTTGCATGGATCCACTTTGGCACACCTGCACATTTCACTGCAGTTGTAGTGATGAGAATCACTTGCCTCGGTTTTCCCCACTTCGGTGCTAGGCAACTCTTTCGGGTGTGTTTCTTAAGCACAGCCCAGTCTCCTGGTTTCAAATTATGGACTGGAGTTGTGGGCCTGGCGACGGCGTCTTCCCCAATCTGGTGAGAGATAGAACGCACTTGGGCACCCAGCTGCTTGCAGTATTCTAGTACCAAATCATCAGAAATACTTGGCAGTTTGTGTCCTGGTACCCATGCCTGCCGCATCACTCTTCCCATTAGTATCTCATGGGGACTCAGGCCTGTTTTTCGGTCTGGAATGCTTCTCAGTCCCATCAGGACAAGGGGCAAAGCATCTATCCACTTCAACCCAGTAGAGTCACACATCTTTCCCAGTCTTGACTTTATAGTGCCATTCAGCTGTTCTACTACTCCAGAAGCCTCTGGATGATATACACAGTGCAGTTTTTGGGTAATTTTAAATGCCTCGAAGAGCTGGGTTATTACGTCATTGGCAAAATGCCCACCTCTGTCTGATTCAACCGTGACTGGAAAACCGTACCACAATCCATTGTCTACAGTATCCTACCAACTTGGCTACAGTAATGGCATCATTTTTCTTGGCTGGGTAAGCTTCCACCCATTTTGAAAATAGACAGACTATGACAAGAACATACCTATGTCCTATGCAAATGGGTAACTGAATAAAGTCAACCTGTAGTCTGATAAAAGGGCCTTCTGCCTTTCCAATTGTACTGGGCAATACCACTGTTTTCTTTCCAGGATTAAACTGCTGACAAGTTAAGCACCTCTGGCAAAGTGCCTCTGCAATGTTCCTGAACTTCGAATTGTACCATGTTTGTCTAAGTACACGAACCATTGCATCTCTCCCTACGTGTAAGTCTCCATGTATCATTCTTGCCATAGAAGCAACCATACTGTTTGGTAACACAGGCATACCATCCCTATAGACAATGATACCATCTCTATCTCTTGGTTGGCAATCATCTTTCTCCCATCTTGCTTTTTCTTCTGGCTCTGCTGCCTGTTGCAACCCTTTCAGTTCCTCCCAAGTTGATACATCCTCAAACACCATAAGTTGGCAGCTGTTTCCGACTCCCCCCAAGGTGATGTTCAATGGCATTTTGTTTTGGGCACAATATTGGGCTATTTGGTCAGCATATCGATTACCAGCTGTCACATTGTCATTGCCAGATTTGTGAGCAGCACACTTGACCACTGCCAATTCTTTTGATAACTGGATTGCTTCCAGTACGTTCTGTACCACTTTTCCATTTCTGATAGGGGTACCTGAGGAAGTCATGAATTCTCTTTGCAGCCACAACTGGCCGAAGTCATGCACAACCCCGTAACCATATTGACTGTCAGTGTATATGGTTACTCTCTTATTTTTCCCATTTTTACAAGCTCTTGTCAATGCAATCAATTCAGCTACTTGTGCAGATTTTACTCCAAATAGGTAGGATGCTTCTATTGTTTTTTCTAGAGTGACCACAGCATAGGCAGCACTTAGGCCTCCATCCTCATGTCTTAAACAAGAGCCATCTACAAACAATTCACAGTCTTCTATGGGCAAATCCGTTTCCTTGATATCTGGGCGTGGTTTTGTGCTATACTCAGTGAGATCAATGCAATTATGCTCAACCTCCACCTTGACTTCTGCAGCCAGTGTATTCGGTAACAAAGTTGCTTGGTTCAGTATATTACATCTAGTGATAGTTACATTTGCAGCACCCACTAAAATCCTTTCATACTTAGTCAGCCGACTAGGTGTGAGGTACTGAGTCTTGGTCCGGGTCAGTAGGATTACAACTGCATGTGGGACATACACAGTTACTGGATGTCCCATGACAATGGACTCACTTTGTTCAAGACTCGTGCAAGTTGCAGCTACTGCTTTCAGACACCCAGGCAATCCAGCAGCCACTGGATCTAAGGTAGCAGAGAAATATGGCACCGGACGTCTAGTTAGACCATGAATTTGAGTCAGGACTGAGAGTGCGCAATTGTCTCGTGTGTCACAAAACAAGGCAAAATCTTTTGAATAGTCAGGCATTCCTAATGCAGGAGCTGAGCACAGACAGTTTTGTAATTTTATCTAGGATGTCATGCTTTCATCATCCCACTCGACTGGATCTTTTGCTCCTTTCTTGGTCATTTTTATTAATGGCTTAGCTAGGACTGCAAATCCCACAATCCATTGTCTCCAGTATCCTACTACTCCCAGGAACATTCTGATGTCTTTCTGAGTATGGGGTAATTCCATGTCTCGAATTATCCTAATCCTTTCTGAAGTAACCTTCCGGATACCTTTTTCTATCTGGTGCCCCAGATATTTCACTGAATTTTTGCAGAACTGTAATTTGTCTGGTGATACCTTATGCCCTCCTTTACCCAGATGGTTCAACAATGCAATGGTATCAGTAACACAGTCGTTCCGACTTTTAGACGCCACCAGGAGGTCGTTTATGTACTGAACCAAAACTGATTCTCCAGGTAAGACTAATGATTCAAGGCATCTTTTTAAAATCTGATTGAAAATAGAAGGACTCTCTATGTACCCTTGAGGGACACGATTCCAGACGTAGACATGACTGTCAAATTCAAATGAGAAAAGAAATTTGCTGTCTGGATGCAATGGGATAGAAAAGAATGCGTGACACAAGTCAATGACGGTAAACCATCCAGCATTCCCTGGAATTTGGTACAAAATCACTGCAGGGTTTGGCACAATAGGACAGCAAGGGACAACAATCTTGTTTACCTTGCGCAGGTTTTGCACTACCCTGTACTTCCCACTAGGCTTTTTGATTCCAATTATGGGTGAATTACAAGGACTGCTCATTACATCCTGTATTATGTTTGCTTCTAGCAATCTTTTTATTTCGAGGGCAACTCCGGCTTTCACTTCTGCGTTCATTTTGTACTGCTTTGTATTCGGGTAAACTGCATTTGGTTTTATGGCTATTTGAATAGGGTCTACATTTGCCATTAGTCCTACATCCCTTCCAGTGAAATTCCACACTTCTGGTATCACTGTCTGTTGGAGTTCTTCAGGTAAATCTTGCATTGTCAATTTCTTGATTTCTGAGTCAGGTCTTAGCAACATTAATTTGTACAATCCGTCTTCATCTAGAGTCTGGATTTCAACGCCTTTTGGTGTGCAAAAGATGGTGCAGTTCATTTTACACAGCAAATCACGTCCCAACAAGTTCACAGGACTAGAATCACAGACAACAAATCTGTGCATTTCTTTAAAATTTCCTATTGAGATCTCCATTGGTTCAGTTACAGGGGTACTAATTATCTGGTTTGACACACCCACTACTTGGATTGTTTCTCCCGAGAGGGGTAGGTTAGGAACGTCTGCTGTTCTCACAGTAGAACGGGTAGCACTAGTGTCCAACAGAAAGGTGACGTCATTTCCTTCAACCTTTCCTTCAATGTATGGCCCCGTCTGGTCTACTGGCAAGGAGGCGCCAAGTACGCACTCCTTGTCCTCCCCCCTCAGGCCCCGTCAGTAAGGTTCATCACAGAGGAATGTATCATTCAACAGGAATTGCGAGGTTGCTGCATTTCTATCTTCCTTTCCTTCCCATACCTCGACCCCCTCATTCTGCTGAGCTTGGTTCTTATAGTTAGGTCTAGGAGCGCGAGGCAACTGATTCTGTTTTACCTGTTGCTGGGTCTTTCTGCACCTGTGGATTTAAACCATTAATTGTGACATTACCAGTCTGTAAATTCTGACATTCGTCTCTCCAGTGCCCTATCTGGCCGCACCAGTGGCAGGGAAATTTCTTCATGGCCTCTTCTCGACTCATTTTAACTCGGGGTTTCCCTCCTCCCCCAGCACTTGTGTTCGGGGTGTTATTATTCATTTTACTTAACTGTTTTTCTTGTTGTTCTGCCAATTTCATTTGAGCCCACATGACTTTTTCCTTTAAGGCCTTTCGCTTATTCTCCATCTCATCTTCGCAGTACTTGGCATACTTCAAGACCTCATCTACGGGTTTACCCTGCCAACAGATTTTGTTATCTCTGATCCACTGGGAGATTTCAGGTCTCAATCCCAACACGAATCGATAAATGAAATGGGTCATATCCTTCATTTCAATATTATCGATTCCACTGTAGGTTTTGAATACCTGCAGCAATCGCTCATAATAGGAGTGCACAGTGTCATCACGATTCTGGGTAGTTCTATCTATGCGGGTCCAATCAGTTTCCTTTGCTGGCACTTTCCCCTTCAAATATTGTATTACCTTATCATACTGCCTCATTACATTCGGAAAGGGAGCCCCTGTTCTTGAGTCTCTTTCATACTCTTCACTGGTCCAATCAACTGCAATTTTACATTCTGTCCATAAATCTACAGGAACTACAATGTCGCAGAACCCATCTAGGTCCTTCAGGAGACACTTTTGAACTTTGACGAATCTCTCAACCTGCCTATACCACTCTACCGGTTTCTCTCGTAATTTCGGGAAGTAATTTGTAAAGGACACAATATCCTGTCGGGACCATGGTACATGTACATATTTTCCCCCTGGCACTTCTCTCATGGGATACAAGGTTTCAGGCTTATCCACTTCCTTTAGGACATATTCAGAAGTCCTGGGTCTGGCCTTACATGCTTCCTTTTTCTTTGCCCATCTGGCTTTCCATTTTTCTAAGTCTCCCCATTTCTGCAACAGGTTTAACAATTCCCTTATCTGCACCTTTTTCCCGGATACATTCATGTTTTCTAGGTCTTTGTCCAAAAACTCTGCTCTTTTTTTTTTTTTTAAACTCTGCTCTATAAGGCTTTTGTAATACTTTGGATTTGCTAACATCTATTCCCATATTAGCTGCAGTGTCCATTAGTTTCTCATGGAACACTCTGGTGTTTCGGGTAAGGCTTTTACATATGAACAACAATTCTTCCTCGCTAAGAGTGTTCAGTCTGTCTAGTCCCACGTTTCAAGCCATTAGTTCTTCCAACTCTATTCTTAGCTTGTAAATATCCAAGGGTTTTTGGCTGGGAAGTTATCTTTTCTAGTTCTCTGGTCCATCGATCTATTTCTTCTGGAGTCACCACTGTGGCACTTCGAGTACCTGAAGCTGTGTCTAACCGGACTTCCCTTGCACTAGTCTGTGTTCTCGTTCGAGGTACACTACTCTCTGGTTCCCTCATGGGCAGATCCAACAGGGAGACCACAGATTCGCATTCACTTGTCTGATCGTCAACTATGAGAGGCTCTTTTCTTGGTTGTGCTACAGCTGGTGTAGCAACTGGAGTTTTTGGACTAGCCTGTCTGTCCCCATAAAGAGGAACAACGGGACCAATAGTTACTGGAATTGTCAAAGCTTCAGGACTGGGATTCAACAGTGATATTTTCTGAATTAGTTCATTCCGTTGTTTAATTAAGGCTTCCTTTTCTTGTTCCTGTAAAACCTTTTCAATCGGTGTTTCATGTATTACTTGCGGAACTAAAGGAGGGTACAGACTTGGGGCAGTTGGAATTGTCATGCAGATCCCTCATCACCAAATGGCCTATAATTTGGGAAAGTTGCATCAGGTATACAAAATCCGTCTTTACTAGTTTGCCTATTACCTATACCTGTTGTATCTGTTTCACTGGCCCTTCTATTTCTGGGGGGTCTGAGAAATGGGGTTTTCGAACTCAGGGACCTGGATTCCTCATCATATGGCGGTGGATTTTTCATAAATAAATCCTCCAGGTTTTCATCTTCTGAATCACCTGCAGACATTAGGTGTCGGGTTTTCTCAGTGCTTTTTTCTCCTACAGGTTCATTTACACCAAATACTGGAAACAGTCCCTCAACCATCATATTCTGTCTCCATTGTTTCATCTTTTTCTCTTTGGCATCTCGCTGCAATTTCGGGTACCATTTGCTCACTCCCTTATCCATTCTGGGTCTGTCTCGCTCTAAGGCCTCAATCTCCCATTCTTCTAAAGCCTCATACTGTTTCAACCTAGGTCTAGGATGTAAGTCATTCATTCGGGTCCTCAAATTAAACAAAATTCCACTGTTAAAGGTACCATCTAGGAGAAATGCTAGCATTCCATCATCCTGAGTATACTTTACCCAATTCTCCAACCATACGCAGGTATGATAACCTTTATCAAACATCATAAACGATGCGGGAGTATTAGGTGGTGGAATGATTACGCCTTCTCTAGTTCTAATAGGCTTGTCTTTCTTGAAATAATTTTTGATTTTGTCAGCAAATTACATTTTTCTCTTGCTTCCGTACATATTGTAAGGTCTGCCTCTTAGCATCTGATCCTTGCGAAAACCTAAAAGTTGTGGATCAGGTAAGAATTTGGGATACCACATAGACTGCGTAACCAAAAGTTCCGTGGTCAGCTACGACCTTTGTTTACAAATCCCCTTCCAATACTAGCGTGTCGTATAACTTTTCAATAACCAATCCACACAAGGATTGCAAATTTTCTCAACCAATGGGTGCGCGGCCTTTTCGCGAGACGTGGTCTCACGCTCTGGCACTCACCCCTCCTTTACAATACCAGCTTCGTTACACGCCCGCTGTTTCAACCAATACCAGCGTGGCACGGAGTGACGTCAGCGCAGCTTCGCGACCGACTCCCTCCTTCACAAGGTAACGGAAACTTTGAATTTTTCTTAAAGTGCAAGTGCTCAATTTAGTTAACAACGTATAACATTCGCCACTGTGCTCGAGTGTCTAAAAAGAAAGAAAGTTTTTGTTTCACTGCAAGTAAACCTCTTCTGTCTACTTTTCATACACTACGGATAGACCCTTCTGCCTACCCTTTCACACAAGCATTAGAGAACCTGTTACTTCTTTGACTCATCCACTCTTTCCGGGATATATACTAAGTCTAAAGTTTCACCAAGGCACTCCTTTGCTATCACTCAAGCTCCGATGAACCTACTACTCCGTCCTCGTGTGACCCTTAATAGGTAATATCACAACTGAAGTTTCATTAGCCAACTCGTTGCTATAATTTTTTAACTATTCATTCAGGAAATCCTAATTAGCGCTTCCGGTTCTGCCTAACCATGCACTAACCTTCCTCACAGCAAGTGACCTCACAGCCGAGTGGATTCTGCTCACCACCCGCTGTACTATTCCCCGGGGATTCTAGACAACATAGAACAATCACTAACAATTTGTTAATCACATTCAATAATATAGCAGCATTTCATAAAATAATACTTTTATAACATTTCAAAACCATAGCATTTAGATCGATCTATAACTGTAAGAACATTTTATTTTTAGCAGCACATTTTATTTTTCACGGTTTCATCAGCAAATATCTTATCTACCTATCTTAACTAGTCCTAACCATAGCTCTGCTACCAGAAAATTACTGATAGAGCGTGCAGGTCACCCGATCCTTATTTTCCAAATATATATGCTATTGGGCCCATCAATAATTTTTCATGAATCAGGTAACCTTCACAGCGCTATCAGTAATTCGGGGTTCTTACTTTCTATATATTTCATGTGTACCTGACTTACCAATCCTCGAGAACAGGTACCTATGACCACAATGGATCAGGAGCTAAAATTAAGGCTCAGGCAGATAACACTAATACCATATACATTATATTTTGTTTATAACCTTGTAATAACCACAAACACAGGAAGTTTTAAAAGCTTTATCTAAATCATAAAAGGTTGTCGTATGCCATGAGAACAAAATTTACACAGATTAGAACATCTATAACGAAGATCAGGAACACAATATAACTATGAATCAGCGTGAGAATCATTTAATTTTCAGAAGGATACTATGAGAAGGGAACATGCTAATCAGATCTAACAGATCTGTATTTTATCACTAAAGGATAGGTAAGAACAAGGGAACATACTACTAAATGCTAATTGGAATATACTGAGAGATTTTGGGAAACAAATGCTTCAGAATAAATGCAATTTCTATAGGAAGGGTAACAATGGAACATGCTAAATATGCAAACAATTCAGCATTTAAGTAAGGGTAAGGGAGAGATAAGGAACATGCTAGAAAGAATACTTTCGTCAGAGTTTTAAAGGTCAGAGATAAATCACAGGCAAGATTGCTTTATTAGGAAAATAGGAGAGAAAGATTTAGATGGACGAACACCCACATATAATTTATATTTATCTAGGACAGAATGAGGACTAACCCTGGCCACGGGTCAGTTGGGAAAGGCCGGAAAGGACCCTCACGGACTTGGAATGCCAGTAGGCGAGCAGGTACAGCTCATGGACAGTCAGGACAGGATCACCCCAGGATTGGATCAGGATTGGGCTCACGGAAGGGTACGACCAACACCTGCAGCTTCGGATGCAACGCCTGCGCTACGCCCTCTCTGCAAGGAATCTGCCAATAAACCCGATTGGGTTCTCGAATCTCCCAGCAAAGTGCTTCGCCAGCACTTAAAAGTTCCTCCACCCCAGACTAAGTTTGTGGAAATTACGGACAGAGTGCTCCGCAGCTCTCTGTATCAATCACCTATAGAGTTCGTAGGGTCAGTGACAGGTCGGCTATTTGGACAAGTCGGACAATTTCTCTAGCTAAACCTAGGCCAGTTATACTGTTTTCGGGTCAGTAGACCACCCACAAATGTTGGAAGTGTAAGGATCCCCAACTTCGGATTGGACAAGAGAGGTGGTTAGGTCATTGTCACCTCCTAGAATTTGGTGTTCTCACAATTAATATTCAATTTCTTGAACCCACCCCTTACATTCCAGTTCCCATGGCATAGGAATATGAAGACAATAGCGTACAGAGTACAACAATTACAATGTTTCAAAAGCAGGTACGACTTTGAGTCTTCTCGCTGGGCACAGGTCAGCTTTCCAGGAGCATCTTAGCTTCGGCAGCCAGCTGGCTGAGTTCCACTGCTGCAAGACTCGCATGTCCCCATCACGTGATTGGTGACACATGGGCTTCCAAGATGGAGTAGCACCTCTCCTCCCAGGCCCCCGGAGAATGTTACATGAAAAGTAAGCGAAAACAATTTAGAAACACGGGAAAAAAATGAATACACTGTATACCATGATTGGCTTCACTGCACCCCTTACTTTATAATATCTATAGCATTAGGAGTTAAGCAGAAATAAACAGCTGAGCTAAAGCAGCGGTGGCAAGCAAAGAGCATGTTAGAACAAAACGGCCATATTTAGCAGTACTGCGCATTAGCGACAAGTTCCCTCCAGAACTACGAGTGCGTCACATCACATGGGTATGACCGACGCATGCGCAGACTGAAATCCCGCATAGCAGCGACCATATTAGTTGCAAGCGTAGTTAGGATTAATAAACACATAGGCAAGCGTCTCTGGGACACCCGCGTGTAGTGTAAAAGTGCAAAATTAATAAACGAAACAAATTGATTACTATATTATTGTTATGCGAGGGTTTTGAATTCAAGCAAGTCGCGTAACGTGCGAATCCTTGCTCCATCAGCATGAACTTACTTATGAACAGTTACTTCGACTCCTGAGGCAAGGAACATATAGCTGCATACCACAGAGTTTGGAGCTTGCAATGGAAGTCAGTTGCCTCTACCCCCCCTTTATATGGCACTATTTTGACTTGCAGGCTCTACGGATTAGGTGGCTGCCTACTTGGTTTTCATTTTGTCCTTTGGAGGGTTATGCTGCTAACAACTCACAAATACATATTTTTCTTTATTGGCCACCTTGCAGTATATTTCCTCACATGTTTGTGGTAAGCTTCTCAACTAAACAACCACATAACTGCACTACTGTGAACCAGTGTTAAAAAGTATTAATTCTATTTTTATTTGTGTTTAGGGAATATTGCATCTGTTGCGCTTTTTCTCTATCTGTGGACACAAGCGGAAGAGGGGAGATTTCCAGGTAGAATATTTGCAGAACATCAGTTATGTATGCTAACTCCTAGTCTAGCAGACTATTGATTTAGCCTGCTGTTTGCAGGAATTCCTCCGGATCCCAGTGGTGCTTCTGCGGTACTGGACGTGTGCTGAACCTGCCCTGCCTCTACTTTCTCTCTCCCTTGTCTCCCCTCTTCCCCCTATTCACTGGTACTGCTTTGACCTTGTTGGGCGGACTGGTGGTAGAGGGAAGTTGGGATCTTATCATCTGACTCTTGCCTCCTGTCCCTGCGGAGACCTCAGGTGAGCCTGACAATCTACACAGTCTGCTTGCATGGGAGTGAAACTAGGGAACATCTGCTGCGAGGCGTGATAAACATGCTGTTTTTAATCTTGGTGTATTTACGGCTATGGTTTGCACGTAAGCACCAGCCTCACCAATGGCGTCCACTCTACACGTGAGCATCAGCACTTGGTGATATCTCGGTCTGAAAAATGTTGAAGCAGATGCCTCCATATTGTCCCAAAGGCCATCGTGGTCTCTGCTTATTACAAACCAAGAATGTTACAGGGCAGTGAATGCCGAGGTGAGAAGAGTGCATCAGAGAGTAGGGTAAAACTTCACAAAAGTCTGTGGTTGGTGATGGTTGTTCTCTGCTCCTTCCTCTAGAAGCAGAACATGGCTATGCTTCAGTTCTGCCCTTTTGAAAGTGGCCTAGCCCCTATTGGCTGCTAGGACTCTGACATGCAACCACAATGAGAACTATTCCATTCCAGAGCGTCCTCGAATTTTTGCTGCGGGTGAAAGAAGTAAATGTGACTGGTTTACATACCAATGTAAACTCCTAGTGGCATTTCAGAGCTCAAATCAGCAATCTTGTAAAGTGGACGTGAGATGTTCCTAATATTTCATTTCACGGTAGGAATGGCTCATGCTAATGCAGTGTGGTTTAGTCAAGATATATGCATTTTAAACCTTTGAGGGTCAGAGACTGCACGCCCACAACCACCATGGTGCCCTCCCCATGCGACCTCATGTTGGCGCCATGGGTTCCAATCGCGGCGAGCGATGCATTAGTGACGCATTTTTAAAGATGAATGGTGTCCGCGTGGCTCACATACTCTTAGTTTTCGTTAGCGATATCAGCTTCGCCCAGATGGATGTTGATTCAGTGATACTAGCGGAACAACATCACTCGTCTCATTGTTCATTTCCCGTTTGAAAAATGCTAGAACCACCTTCTTACAATTGTTAACGTCTGTCTTTGCAACTCCAACAGTGTCTTTTAGGGGTAGTAAGAGCTATATAAATGCAATTACAATACAAAAAATCTTATGTGTGCCACAGCATGTGCTATTGTGCAATACGTTGAATGCAGGCAACAAAACAAAACAAGCATTAAAAATGCAAAATGTCTCGCCTTTCATTAAGTTAAGGCCATTTGCTTAGCTATACAATACCATTAGCAAAGCAAATGGCTTTCACTTAATCAAAAGCGAGACCTATTGCATTTTCAATGCTTGTTATGGTCTGGTTTGACAGCACAGCTGTCATTAGACAATTATATGAGAACACCAGAAGAGGGGCTTTGGCTCCACCCACATGTGGGGAGCCAGAAGTACACGTTATGAATGGGCAGAAGTTGTTTGCTTTCACACAAAAGTGCTCTCCACAGAGCAGTGATAATCTTTTTATTTATCCAGCTGCCTGAGCTTGAGGTTTTATGGACACACACATAACAATGTAATGCTAATAAAGTGTCTTAGATAACTAGATAATGTATTGTGTTTTTCTCTGGCAGGAGCACAGCTGGGAGGAGGGCAGACATTAAGCCGTGCTGTCAGAAGGGTAAGGGGGAGGCATGGGGTGAAAAGTTTTATTGCACAAATAAACAAAACAGTTAACGAGCAAAGAGGCAGGCCAACTAAAAAAGAGTTACATCTAAGTAATAATAACCTGAGCAATAGGAACATATTTAAGAGGTCAGTCATGGAAGGTTACAAAATTCCAAAAGGAGGGACTATTAAGTGTATTCACCGATGAAAAGCCATTATTTCTAAAGGATAGCAACAGGAACCAATAAATAAGATGGGTGTTTTTTCAAACCCTTATCCTAGATAAAGCATGTTGCATAGACAGCGCAAGTGCTGCCTAGGTGAGACTTAAAAAGAAACGTGAATAACATTGGTGGAGCATGAACTATGCGCTGTCACAGTGGACTACACCCAAGCTGCGCCCAGGATGAGCATTAAGGTACAGCTCTAGACATTGCAGCCACGGGGCAGAGTTTGAGACACTTATTTTAGTTTGGGCCAGAGAGCTTGAATCACAAAGGTCCTCTGCCTTTGTGGCAGAAACGCCATACTCTTGGGAGAGTCTCTGCACTTGGGGCGGAATCTCCTCAATGAGAATTCTCATTGTGGAGATTCTGCCCCGAATGCGGAGACTCTCCCACGACTGTGGGCCCCCCGCCATGAGTGCGGAGGCCCTTTGTGAATCAGACCCTCAAAGTAGTCCCTAGTTGTGAGGGGTGGCTGCTGTTTTTTCATGCCCCACCACTCTCCGCTGCTCCCACGGCTCCTCTATCCCACTTGGGATGGAGGTTGGGTCAGAGTGGCAGCACAATGGAAGACCTCAGAGACAGTACATACTGTACTCCTTTCATGTGCATCGCATTAATTCCTCTGTGAGTTTTTTTTAGCCCATACTTTAAGTACAAAGGATGTTACCACAAGACAAATGATTTAATCAGGAAGTCAATGTATTTTGTACTTGTTCTTAGTAAAAATTATAGCCCTGCTCCATAAGAGGCGAAGATAGTGAAATGCTACCTCAAATGAATTACTTCATCCAGCCCGCTTCAGTTGTGGCAGGTTCTGGCACGACTGCTTATGGTCATCCTGTGTACTAACACTGATTGAGGCAGTGATGTGTTCCAATTCCAATATTACAGCAGGGGTATCATGAACCCCCAGCTTTTTCAGCTATTGCGGGGGTGGGGTGCTTGATGGGCCTCGTCTGTCTGCAACTCATCAGATAAAGGCTCAAATTTATCATGAAAGGGTGGATGCGTGAATTGAGTGAGAAAAAGGATGTATGTAAGGATCGATGTGTAAGTAAAAAGGGTGGATGGATAGTGGATGATGGATGGATGGATGTACGGATGTACCGATGGAGGAGTGAAGGGATCGATGAGTGAGGGAAAAGATAGAGGAATAAGTGGAAAGATAGATGGATGAGTGAAAGTGTAAATGGATGGATAGGTGGATGATGGGTGGATGCAAGACTGAAAGGATAGATGGATGAATGAAAGGACGGCTGGATAATTGAAAGGACAGATGTAAAGATGGAGGAGTGAAAAAATGATGGATGGATGAGTGAAAGGGTGGGTGGGTGAGTGAATGAATGGGAGGATGGATGAATGATTAAAGTGTGGGTGGGTGAGTGAAAGGGAGGATGGATGGATGAGTAAAAGGATGAATGGATGGATGAGTGAAATAATTGATGGATGAGTGAATGGGAGGGTGGATGAATGGATGAAAGGATGGATGGATGATGAAGGAACAGGGGAATGGATTGACGGATGAGTGAATTGATGGCCGGACTAGTGAAAGATGGATGAATGGATGGATGAACGGGGGAATGGATGGACAGATGAGTGATATGATGGCCAGATTAGTGAAAGGATGGATGAAAGTGGGATGGATGAGTGAAAGGATGGATGGGCGAGTGAAAGGGAGGATGGATGGATTGAGTGAAAGGGTGAGTGATTGGAGTGAAAGGGTGGATGGATAGGTGACCAAAAGGATGGATGGATGAGTGAAAGGATGGATGAGTAAAAAGATGAATGGGTTTGATGGATAGGTTTGGAGATGGATGGACAGACGGATGGATGGAAGGATGGAATGGTGAAAGACTGAAATATGGATGAAAGAATGAACGGATGACAGAATGTAAATGTGAAATGGTGGATATCAGTGGGGTGCATGGCAGAATGAAAGGATGAATGGATAGATGCAGGGATGGAATTGACCAGAGAGGTCTTCTGGGGAAGGGGTCATGATGACTTGCTTGGTTGCCATAAAAGCTTTTGCTCAAAGTGAAGGGATTTTAAATTTCTGGCTACTTTCTTGTATGACAGTATTAGGAGCACGCTCTCTCTAGAGGTTTTTCAAACATAGCCTCATTTCATACGTGCTTTTGAACAAATGCTCTTTAAAAATAACAGTTATGGCACTGATTATCCTACATTTATATGAAGCGAGGTTTAGAAACCAGTAATCTTCTGATTTGAACCATGTTGAAGCATCAATATGCGTTAAAAGGCAATTTGTCACTGGGGAGCCCCAACCAATGGAAAGCCTATATTCAAATCATATACATTTTTTACTAATTTACTTGATCCTAAGTTAATTAAAAGCACAATTTGCCACTTTTTCACCAGTCCCATTCCACGGAGGAGGGCCTATGCTCCCTATGAGGTAGTTTTCAAGTGCTTTGTTTTTGCCAGTGTTAGTAGCTGTACTGACATGTTTTTTGGCTCTATTTCTGAGTGATGGTGACTTTAAGCTTGCTAACATCTTGAATCTCTATTCTTGCTTCTTGTTGGTCCTTTTAAGGCTTTTTCCAGACCTAGAAGCATAAACTAGAGGATAGCTGCTTTATATGATGATAGATTCCTTATTCTTGACTCTAATCCATCCATTGCCTATTGGTGTTGACATAATTATGTGTCCTTTCATCATCCTACCTATAGTAGAGGGTGGATCCTGTAGTCCTGACTTTATATTACATATTGGTATGGTTTGTGTAGGTACTCTGACAGAGCTAAGTGTTATTTCATCCTTCTCAGGCCTACAAGGCCCAGAACTAGAGAGACTCCATTTTGCTTTCTGTCCCTGCAGAACTGAGATGCTTGCAGGGTAAAGGTAATGTTTTAGTTATAAGATGTTGTTCGCCCTAAGCGAACTGGAGAGAACCGGCCAGAGCTGAATCTAATCAAGAAGTGTCCCTGGGCTCAGGTCTCTAGACGAAACAAGCAGCTGATCACTGTGGGAGCGTCTAGAGCAAGGAGCCTGGTGCATGGACCTGGTGGGAGGAGGCTACTGGCTGGAACTTTCCACTAGAGGAGAGGATTCCATATTAGCGAAGTGCAGGAGAGGAGGTGTGTCAGTTTGGTTCTTGGAGAGAGAGAAGTAAGATGGTTGCTGTAGCTGAAGAGAACAGCTCAGTTCAATTGGTTTTCTGGAATGGAGAGAGAAGGCAGATAATTGCTGAAGCTGGAGAGAGCAGTCATATGAACAAAGTTGGAACTGTCAGCTGGAGCTGCCAGTTTATCAGAATGCATTAAAGCAGTTACCAGTCAGATGGAGGAGTTGAAGCTGCTAGCTGGAGCAGTTGAGCCAGAGGAGTGAAGCTGTGGTGACGGAGGGAGAGAGAGAGCCCTGATTCCACCAGAGAGAGAGAGAAACATTCCTTCTAATAGGGTGAGGTATTCTGAACAAGTTTGCTTTACACTTACACCTTAATCTTGTCTTTTATTTCCTCGGCTAAAGCCTACTATTGTATTGCTAATCCTTTTTCTTTCAGCGGTGTGCAGTCTATTTACAGTCCTTGTTAGTTACATGTGGATGTGGTCCGTCTATTTACAGTCCCTGTTAGTTACATGTGGATGTGGTATAGTAATAGAGCTTTACAGAGACCCCGCAGATCTGTGTATGTGTCTATTCCCATTTTACTTTTCAGGCTATGTGTTATAGTATAGTGTTATATTGTAGTAAAGATACCCCAGTTCTTAGTGAACCAATGTGCATGTGTTGTTCTTATGATAGAGCTAACCTTTCTTCTAACCAGATGCTGTATAGTAACTGATGGATCAAAAGGAAATAGGAGCGCTTAAATCAGGGAATAACTTTTGCATACAGTGTGTGCCTCTTGTTCTTATAGTGCAGGTAACCTTTTCTTCTAGTCAGGTGTTACAGCTGGAACAGATGCTACCCCTGATCAGGTAAGTAACAACTGAATAATTAGGGAGAGAGGAGCCCTTGAGCTAGGAGAATAAGTTATACACTAAGTAATTCGGCCATTCCATAATATTATTGTACCCCTAGTGAATAGTGAGAGAAACTTCCCAACATAGAGAGAGAGAGAGCTGAAGGTATTCATAAGAAAGTGATCGTCGTTGGTAAGCGGCGTTAATGAGAACACCAGGGGGGACACTGGTGTTTATACCCGCAGGATTGTGGCTTGGGATGCAAGTAAGAGAACACCGGGGAGGAGACTGGTGTTTATACCCGCAGGATTGCGGCTTGTTATACCCACAGGATCGTGGCTTGAGTGAGCACTGGTTGTGGCCAGTGTGTAAAGGTAACTAATCAGAACTGCCCTAGGGTAGATTAGTCTGGGCCCATGTGGTCGCGAGACTATGAGGTATGAGTGTGGTGTAGGGCATGGATGTCCTTAGTAATCAGTGAGTATTCCTAGTAATCCCATAGATTTAGTGGTGTTTCTGATGATATGAGCTTGTATATTGCAAGTTCCTCATCCTCAGGTAGGTACCCAGGTGCCTGGATAGATGGGTCCTGAGGAGGGAGGTGGTTACGTTTTGGCCGGGTTGGTGGTGCTCTGGTGAGCTGGTCCTATCTGGTCTGAGAATCCGGTCATAACAGTAGCCCAATGCCCAAAAAGATTTTTTGAGGGAAGCCAAAGGTAGGAACCCACAGGTTTTGACCTAGGTCACTAGATAAACTCTAACAAGTCTATGCACAGGGCCAGATGAAATTAATGAATATATGTCGAAATTCTGCATACAATCATCCCGCATACCATCATCCAGCATTTTTCATCCCGCATATACTATAAGGCCTCAAACTAAAAGAACTAAAACTTTTAGAATGAATATGCCTTTAGCACGCATGCCTTTACAACGTAAAAGCATGCATGTTAAAGGTATACTCATTGTAAAAGTTTTAAAGGTAAGTGAAAGTACACTACCCTACCATACACTACCAAACACTACCCTACACTACAGTCCTTTTACTACATTTACACTACCCAGCACGACCCCCCAACACTACCATTAAGCACTTTACTTCCCTACACAAACACTACAACAGTACCTTAATACACTACCCCCAGCATGACTCTACACTATGCAAACACTACAACACTACCCTAAACCCTAAAACACTATCCCCAGCATGACCCTACACTATGCAAACCCTACAACACTACCCTAAACCCTAAAACACTACCCCCAGCATGACCCTACACTACGCAAACACTACAACACTACCCTAAACCCTAAAACACTACCCCCAGCATGACCCTACATTACGCAAACACTACAACACAACCCTTAACCCTAAAACACTACCCCCAGCATGACCCTACACTACGCAAATACTACAACACTACCCTAAACCCTAAAACACTACCCCCAGCATGACCCTACACTACGCAAACACTACAACACTACCCTAAACCCTAAAACACTACCCCAGCATGACCCTACATTACACAAACACTACAACACTACCCTATACCCTAAAACACTACCCCCAGCATGACCCTACACTATGCAAACACTACAACACTACCCTAAACCCTAAAACACTACCCCCAGCATGACCCTACACTACGCAAATACTACAACACAACCCTAAACCCTAAAACACTACCCCCAGCATGACCCTACACTACGCAAACACTACAACACTACCCTAAACCCTAAAACACTACCCCCAGCATGACCCTACATTACGCAAACACTACAACACAACCCTAAACCCTCAAACACTACCCCCAGCATGACCCTACACTACGCAAACACTACAACACTACCCTAAACCCTAAAACACTACCCCCAGCATGACCCTACACTACGCAAACACTACAACACTACCCTAAACCCTAAAACACTACCCCCAGCATGACCCTACATTACGCAAACACTACAACACTACCCTAAACCCTAAAACACTACCCCCAGCATGACTCTACACTACGCAAACATTACAACACTACCCTAAACCCTAAAACACTACCCCCAGCATGACCCTAAACTACGCAAACACTACAACACTACCCTAAACCCTAAAACACTACCCCCAGCATGACCCTACATTACGCAAACACTACAACACTACCCTAAACCCTAAACCACTACCCCCAGCATGACCCTACACTACTCAAACACTACAACACTACCCTAAACCCTAAAACACTACCCCCAGCATGACCTTACACTACGCAAACACTACCCTAAACCCTAAAACACTACTCCCAGCATGGCCGTACACTATGCAAACACTACAACACTACCCTACCCACTAAAACACTACCCCCAACCCCTATTACACTTTTCCCAGCACGACCCTACACTAAACAACCACCACAACTCAACACTACACTAACACAACACTACACTACACAATCACTACCCCAGCACGACCCCCACCCTTAAAAATTAACCCAAACCCACTTACCTCTCTCATCGTCGTGGTTTACAACGCAAATATATTTACCATACATGCCTTTACAACGTAATTCGTTGTAAAGGCATGCGTGATAAAAGCACATGCGTTATAAAAAAATGCGGTATAATGGTATGCGGGCTGAAAGCAATTGCGGGATTATAGTATGCGGGCTAATGGTATGCGGGATAAAAAATGCGGGATAAGAGTTGATTATCGAAATTAATATGTTTTTGCTATTTCATTTGTGCATTGTTCTTATGTTAAGTAAGTATTCGCTGCACCATTTTATGTTTAGCCGCCATTTTGAATCATGTCGTCAGCTGCGTATTCTCTTTTTCGAGAAGCAGGCTGTGGAAAGTTCCATTTCTCCACGGTTAGACCTTGCTCTGCTAATGGATACACTGTTCTTATTAACGCATTCCTTTCCCATAGATAGTGGCTTCGCCCTGTAGTCTAGTGATAGGCACGAACAGAACAACCTTGCATAGAGATAATGTGTGCCCGGCCTCAGAGTCGAAACTCATCTTACTGTACTTCTTTGTTTTAGCTGCATCTGCTAGTAGAATTCCATTATAGGCGGGACTTTCTTGGTTCAGAAATGTATATAATGTATCTCTATGTTCTGCGGAAGTCAGTCTCTCTGCAGCAATCCTAGGAGGTTGGTCAGACTGGACACCGCTCTAGTGTACCTGAATAAAATATACTTGGTTTGTATTCTCCACTGTCTGACCGACTCTTCATTTGTATGGAAGGCTGAGAGGTAGTCCCAAGTGAGCCGGGTGGCCCTAATCGGGTCACTTCCTTCCGTTGGTGCACAACAAGGAATCCATCAGGTGACCTATCCTCGCCCGCGGACGGGTGAGGAGGTCGGGCAAACGTCGGACCGGACGGGCGAACCAGGGATCCCTGCATGAGAGAGTTCCTTAACTCGCAGCTGCCACGTCTGTCTGGCCGGTCGGTGCCTCACCCAGTGGTTCTTCTGACTGGGGTCCTGAACGGTGAAACCCTTGGATCTGGCAATTTGGTCCGAAGAGTCGGCAGTGGAGAATAAATTTGTTTGACCTGTGTGCACCAAGTGAATTTGTTTTGGTTCTTTGTGGCTATGGTACCATTTTGGTTTGTCTTTGTTATGGTCTGAGGACCTATTTGGATACAAAGTGTTTGTGAACACTTTGCCAGGCAGCATAACAAATTTGGCTTACTTTTGAAAATGCCTGGGTCCAGCTGGCTTTTGGTTTCCTATTGTCGTTGTTGCTCTGCTGATGCTCCACTGGGAGAAAGTAAACAAGCGTCTCCGGAAGGCAGTCCGAATTTTGATATGTATGTGAAGCATGGCCTTGGCCCTATTATGTTTAGTACGCTATGGCACAAATGTACGAGGGAGAATGCCAAGTTGCAGTGGCCTTTGACGGACACCTTTGATGAACAAAAAATTGTTTTCTTACAGGAGAAGTTGTTTGCTAGAAGAAGTAGGCAGTCTATATTTGACTGGGACCATCATGGGCAGTGTTTTTGCCCCTAGTCTTGCGAATCTCTATGTACAAAAATTCGAACAGGATCACGTCCTCACGCCCACCAACCCGTACTACAGTTCTTTGCGTCTTTGGAAACGCTATATTGATGACATCTTGGTGGTGTGGCGGGGGACGATAGAGGATCTGGTTAAGTTCCATGAGTGGCTTAATGGCAGAAATAATTTTCTACAATTTACAGTGGAATATAACAAGTACCATCTGGCCTTTCTTGATCTGCTGATCTCAGCCACCCCAATGGGCATATAATCAGAGCTGTATCGCAAACCCATGACCCGGAATTTGTTACTAAGTTACGACAGTTGTCATCCAAAGGCACTGAGAGATAACTTGCCCTACGGCCAGTTTCTGAGGATACAAAGAAATTGCTCTACAAAAGAAACTTTCCATGACCATGCGAAAACCCTAGAGAAACATCTGGTTGCAAGAAGGTATCCAAAACAACTGATACGACGGTCCATGAAGAGAGCCTTGAATAATAACCGGGAAGGTCTGTTAGAGCCACAAATTCCGAAAGAGAAGCCGAACCGCATTACATGCATCAATACCTTTTGTACTTGCTTTTAAATGTGGCCAAAACCTTAACGACCAACTGGTACACAGAAGACCGAACACCTACCTTCCACGTGCAGTGGGTACTCTTTGGGACCTGCCGGCAATAGAGGGACACCACCCATGCGGTAGTTGCGCTGCTTGCCCTCAAACTTCTCAGTCCATCAGTATTGATATAGGTAGTGACCGCCCCTGGCAACAGAAACGCTTTACCAATTGCAACAGCCCCAATCTGATATATTTAATAACTTGTCCGTGCCATCTCAAGTAGGGCAGATCCGGTTTTCAGAAGGAAGGAGTTAGACCGTGACACCTGTTTTACATATCACGGACACACCGCCTTACCGATCGTGTCAACGCTGTATAAATAATCAATACAGAGATCTAAGAATTATTCCGATATTGGCTGAGTCGGCTGATCACCAATACTACGTATATAGGACCAGGTACCCAGGAGAAGCCGAGGTCCAGAAAAGGCTGTCCCACAACCGTACAGTCCTGATGAAGACCCGCCCCTGATGCGCACAACCAGCACATCGCCCCCCAGGGTCGAAACGTCGACGCATTTTCTTTATCGTGAAATCAACTTTATAAAATCTACTAGGAACCAAGAATTGATTGATATGCCTAGTGGATTATTGCTCTTATAGTTGATGCTACTAATAATTTCGTGACTTGACAATTTTGTATGTTGTTTTAAATGTATATGAGTCCTACTCAAAATGTATGCGGTATATATGTTTTGTGTTTGTCTGGACAGCTATAATCAATGTTTTAATACAATTCAGAGAAGATAAAAGTATATGACTAAAACTTTACTCTAATCTTCATTGTGGTCAGTGTGTTCTGTTTCATATTGGTATAGGTACCGCTATCGTTGTACCCTTATAGGGACGGATGTTGTGAGTAACAAACCAGGAAATACTATATTACTGTGTATTTCAGTCCGACTGAACCATTATTATTGTTCTACTATCTCAAGTATGTGGGCATGACAACTAGGAAAATTAAAACCCGCATTTCTGAGCACAAAAGTACCATCAGATGCCGGAAACAGGCCACGCGCTTGACAAATCATTTCCTAGAGGTGGGTCATGCCTTCACTGACTTTGTTTGGACAGTCATTGAGCAGCCCTTGATTCCAGCAGAGGTGACCGATGTGAGCAAATTCCTCTTTAGAAAAGAGTAAAAATGGATATACAAGCTGAATTCGGATAAGGAGGGTTTGAATGAAGACATCCCCTGGATGTCCTTGTAAGCTTCCCGCGTGGGGACCCACATGTCAAATACCCTAGTACATGATGACTGTTATAGTAATGAGATACAGACTGTATCAGTGTTTTCAATATAGTTTGTTCTACATTAATCTCACATTTTCTCTGGCAGTAGCTCCAATAGACTGCTAGAACTAATCTTGCCAAATTTTTGGTTCCACAGAACAGTTATTTATCAATCTGATACCCGCACTGGTTGGCTGATATTTACTAAGCGATCATCTTTTCAATAGCCTACTAGTGATTACATGAACTAAGTGGGAATCGTTTCCAGAAGCATGCTAGAATGGACACTGACCTTCTTTTAGTTCGATATAATGGTCTTTTTACAACCCGGAACTCCAGCTAGTCAACTGACTCAGTTAACACTGGGGAATCATATATACCTTAATATCCGAGGGCTAAGATTTTACTAAGCAATTTGGTGTAAGGACAGTTTACTCGATCCTGATTATTTTGCACCAAGTGGATTTGAGATGTCAGTATACAGTTTATATAGATGACCCATTATTTTTTATTATTTTTAATAATTTTGTCAGCAAGACTCTGTTTACATTGTGGATTCGGGGCAGTTTTGATTTCTTAGCGCTTTAAGAAATATCATTTTTACTAGCGTGATAGTATCCAACTACATTTCCCATGATTCTTGGGACCATTCACGCCAATGACGTTCGCTATGTCGTCATGCCTCGCCGGAATTTTGACTAAATACGTATCATTCAGCAGACCCGGTACCTCCCCGAGACGGCCCAGAGGGATGCCCGGAGTACCAACGGTCAGGTGAGCTGAATGGTGGTTGTAGTTCTAGCAGTACGTTAACTGTTTAACGCAGTGTGTGTACGGCGGAGCACTTTAACGGAGATGAGACACACGGCTTTTGTCAGCGAGGCTGTGTTTACATCGGGGATACGGGCACTCTTTGGTACTTCTAAAAAGGGTTTGTTAGCACTTAAAGAAACATAATTTGACCAACGTGATAGATTCCAACCATATTTCCCATAAGACTGTTCACGATAATGACACTATATTGCAGTTTTGGCAATCCGCTAATAGTCTAATGCAGTCTGTGGATGGCAGAGCGCTACAACTAAGATGGGATACACAGGTCTTTCACAGTGAGTGCGAAAGGAAGCTTAGTCTTGTCGCTTGTACATGAGCATTATTTTTCTTGCCCCATTGATTGTCGCCACCACGGGGGGAAGACTCTCGATCGGTATGGCTATGGCTAGAAATCTGCTAGGCTAAATGCATACCGAATATTTTTCAAGAAAGTGATATCGGGTGGGTGCTCCTCTGAATGAGTGGGTGTGTGAAGTCAGTTTGTCTGACCTGTCCGTGTAACTCTCTCTCTTTGCATTTTCTTACTAGAGCGGTGCTCTGTTTACCTGCACCGCAGCCAGGTGAGGTGGAGCTTTTCTCTCCTGCCAATTAGGTAAGCGAGAGGTGAATACCTAAATGAGGTATTGGTGTACATGTAGTTGACACTGTGGGTTTTATGAAAGTTTACTTGACACCCTACATTTGGTAAAATTTGAGACAGTTCTTGCCCAAATGTTAATGATTGTTTGTTTGTATTCTGTTTGTCTTTCTATGTATCTGACTTTGATTATCCTGCAAAACCGGATTAACATTACCAGCTAGGAGAATGACTACACCTAGGATACCCAGGTGATATTTTTTAAATATTTATTTATTCACCACTTACCGAGCAGTAGCGACTTTTGGTCCTGATGAAAGCAGCGGACACCTACTTGGGTCCATCAGACTGCAGAAGCATGTTGACCTGTAATTCTATATAGTAGCTATTTGTTTAAGCTACTATATTATCGCACTGATTTTATTTACGTGGAAGCAGAGAGGTACCGATTAAATTTATTTTCCTCTTTTCTTTCCAATTTTAGTCTTATTTGCACTCTTTTCTTCATCTTCACTCATATTCACGCACTGCTTTTCAGTTATCACGATATGCCCACATATCTTCAGCCCACTGGGACATCCACATTGATAAAAAAAAATGTTTCTTTGAACCTTCCTGGTGTGAAGGATTCCAGATAATGACAAGGGCGGTACCGGTCGATAACTGATGGGTATTTTCACATACGGAAAGTATCCTGTTGACCTTTTGTAACGTTCACATATATATATTTTTTCAAAATATGTTTTTTCCATAACCATTCTCCATATGTCAGATACATTGTTAGTCGACAGATTGTGTTCTTTTGACCCACGGCTACTCTTTGTTTGCTGAAATAGTCTATGTTTGACTCCATCAGAACACAGCAAAAGGAGGTTAAACAGAGGCAAACGAAAGTGGAGAAAGAGGCCGGGAAAGGGAGAATGCAAACATTGACTCAGAAAGCTGTAGTGGATGATAGAAAGAAGCAGGAGATAGGGATTGAATGTGAAGATAGGAGATTCCAGCATATGTGGCCCAAGAAGAAAATGATACGTTTGTGGAAAAATTGTTAGATGCTCGACCCCCACCTCTTTATGCCCTGCAGAGGGTATATCTTGCTCTTTCCCCACAGGCCCAGCTACCCGGTTCATCCATCCCTGCTGTTTCCGCTTCTGTTATTGTTGATCAGACTGCCTTGGCCACGGCACCTCCTGCACTTTCCTCGCCCTTGCCGTCTGTGGCAATGGTGACTGTTAGTACTCCCACCACACCTAGTGCTCCAGCATCTTTATTTATTTTATTTTATTTATTTTATTTATTTTATTTATTTTATTTATTTTATTTATTTCATTTGTATAGCGCAACAGCTACCCAACAAAGGGTTTCCCGGCGCTAGTGATCCAGTGCTTTGAATGATTCAGGTCTTTAGATGTTAAAGAGCCAGGTTTTTAAGGCCTTCCTGAATTTCATATAGTTGATTTCCTGCCGAAGTGTCACCGGAAGAGTGTTCCAAAGTGAGGGTCCAAGATATGAGAAGGATTTTCCGCCCATTCGTGCCCGCCTAATTTTTGGAATCACAAAGTGGTTGGCTGTGGCTGAACGAAGGGTTCGAGATGGGCGGTAGGGATGTATTAGATTTTGTAAGTACTTGGATGCATTGTTGGTAGAGATCTTATGCATAAAGCATAAAGATTTAAATTTCACCCGATTCTCGATTTTTAGCCAGTGCAATTCGCGGATGTACTTGGTGGTAGGTGTGGAGATGGGAATTTTCCACAATAATCTTGCGGCTGCATTTTGCACTGTCTGTAGTCGACGGGTTGTAGCCTTGTTGGCCCCCAAGTATAACACATTGGCATAGTCGAGTCTGGAAGTTATTAAAGCATTGATGACAGTTTTTTGAGTATTTTTGGGCAGCATCCAACACATTTTTTTCAACCACTTTAATATCGCAAAGCAGGTAGCTGACATCTTCGCAGCTTGTTGATTGAGATTAAGCGATTCATCAATGATGACCCAGAGGTTACGGGCTGATTTGACTGGGACCGGGGGGTACCCATCTCGTCTGGCCAGTGTTGGCCAGACTTTCTCTCCAACACTTGCACCCACAATGCAACCGACAATGACATTAGTGTCCATCTCCTCTGTCACCCCCACTGTGTTCCTCCATTATCCGAAGTTACTGAGTAGTGAGACACCGGTACGCGGCCCTGACGATAGAGATTGGATGAAATGTAAGGAGCGCCTAGGGCGGACATTGGTCCGATCGGATGTGGGAGATGCAGAGAAAAGGGTGGTGACTAATCAGGCTGCGCAGTGGGCTCCTAACCTCATTTACAGTGTGGAAAAACTGTGGAGTGTGATGAAAGATTATGAGCCTTTTGTAAAGCAACATGTCAGCTACTCTGATTAGTCTTTGGGAGCAGTATTTCAAGGTGCAGCACCACAGATTATATATGATTTTAGGGATCATGTGTATGTTACTGATATGGAGCCTGCTCATGTCTTTGCTAATTTTGCAACGTTGGTTGCTTATAGGGGAAGGCTGCTGGAGAAGAGCTCCACCCTGTACCTCAGTTTCCGATGAGGGAGGTAGATCCTATACACCATCCTGAGATACCAGAGCTACAGGATCAGCATGATCATGTGACTAGGACATGGATAGAGGCCCGTTTTCAAGAACAATGGGTTTATACTTCATGGAAGAGGAGTGAAGTGTTGTCTCTTAAGACTCAGTCACCTGACCATAGGTAAAATTCTAATGCTTATTATAATGAGCTGACTGAAGCAGCCTCTTCAACTGTTATGACACTTACCGATATTGAAATGTTTTTTGGTCTACTAGTCCCGGTTGATATTTGGAGACAAGTGCACATGCAGGATCATGTTGCTGAATTGGGTGGTACCTGGGATCAAATTAAAGTATGTGATCAGGAACGGAAGACAGGTGATAAGCCTAGAGCAGAAACACTTGCTTTGCCCGGTCATATCATTACGTACATGCATTCTCTTATTCCTCCGTGGAAGGTTGATTGGGACAAGTTATCGGCTTGCCGTCAGAAGAAAGATGAGAGGGTGTCTGATTTTTTCTCTCGGTTTGAAGGTGTGTTTCTAGATTTTAGTGGACAGTACTTTTCGATTGAAGGTGGTGTGCAACTGTTTGTTAATAGGTTTGTTTCCAATTTGCTTTCTGGGATTGCGACCCGATTGCAGGCTTCCGAAAGCAGCTGGTCCACCTCGTCCCCTTCTGGTATTCTGACAATGGTGCAGTATAATGAACATAGAGGATAAGGAGAGGTCAGAAAATAAGCATAAGGTTTTGAAGATGAAGGTATTGTTGCAGCCGGTTTCTAGGGAAATCGGTAGAGGACATGGTGGTATGGCGAGACAGCTCCCACGCACTAGCAGGGATACTACTCCTGTAGGACCTAATCAGTGTGCATACTGTAAAGAGTAGGGACACTGGCGCAGCGAGTGTCTGATGTTGTTGCAGAAGGTCACGGCCCCTAGAGGACAAGGTTCTCTTGGACTGGGTCGAGGAGTTAGTGGACAGGGCAGGACTCAAAATGCGGTAGCCTCTCTGGGTAGTTCAGATCCAAACTATTTTGATGACGCTCGGGTGGACAGTATTATTTTGATGATTATGATACGGACGAGATGACAGGAATGTCTTACAGCTAGGATAGCCAGGGACAGAGTGAGGGACCAGTTCCAATACCTATAGATCAATGCTGTACGTATGTTAGTGCGGCTGTGCACGGTTCGGCTCAGGAGTTTTTGGTGGATACAGGTGTAACAAATAGCTCTATTTCTCTTTCCTTGGTCCCTGGGGTGGCTCTGTCTGGCCATAATAATGTTTTGGTAGGTTTTTCTTGTGTACCGTTTTTAAGCCCCATCTCGAAACCCCTTGCGTTGACTATTGGTCCTTTCACTGTGGATTCGGCTTTTTTGTTGACGTCCAGTTGCGGAAAAAATTTGATGGGTTTGGACTTGCTAAAAAAAATTGAATGCTACAATTTATTGCTCAACTCTCAAGAACAATTTATTGCTCCCCAGTAGCCGTTTATAAAACAATGGGTCCTGATGTGGTGAGTGTTAAGCAGGGCCTATCCAAAGATGCGCCCCTACCTGCTAAATTTAAACATGTGCCACCCACACTGTGGACAACGGGCGACACAGATGTGCGATAGTTGCAGATATAGCCTGTTTTGATACGTGTAAAGGAGGGTGCTATTTTACCCTGTATCCCTCAGTATAAAATTCCGCAGGCAGGTGAGTGAGCTTTGATACAAATTGTGCAGGATTTGATTGAGGAAGGAGTGGTTAAAGAGACCACTGATAATGTTTCTAACAGCCCTATTCTTCTCATCCTAAAAAACGGACGCCTTTGGGTCCCTCTGAGTATCAAGAATATGTTTATCGGAGGAGCTTCGCGCGCAACCAAGATGGCCGCGTGAGCACAGGGCTCCCGAGACCCTCGCTACCTCCCACATCTATCCTGTAATATATCCTGATTTTCATCAATGAATTCGGATAGACGAACCACGCTGGAGGCGAAACCTGCAGTCAGATTTGGAATAGGACGCCCGAAACCAAAGATACGACGTCCTGAAGATCGCGGCCTACACCGGAGTGGTGCCCGGGGCTTGAGTTGGCATGATGCCCGTGCAGTAATCAATCAACATCGGCCTGAGGAGGGACGGGCTGGCAGTCTGATTGACTTTCACTTTCGTTTTTGGTGATTTCGCCAGACGCAGTCCCCCTGGGCTGGAGGATACAGTCCTCCGTAGCACGTCAGATCGTTTATATTACTGCAATGTGGGACAGAAGCCTGACCTGTCCCCTCTGGTTGCCACTGCTCCTTTATCACAGAGACTTGGTGCTGCCATATCTCCTTGAGGTCCGAGTCATTCAAGATGGCAAGCAAAACGGATGGAGACAAGGCAAAGGCTAAGACTACGCGGCGAGGTGGATATACCCAGTCCAATATCATGGATCGGTATGCCCAAACGAAGGGATCTCCCAGCGGATCGGGCAGAACGATTGAAGACACCGGGGGTGCTTCTGCCCCGTCAACGGAACTAACTTTGCTAGACGTGATGGCTGCCATTGACGGGAGTAAAGCCTCCCTTGGACAGCAAATGGAGACCCTCGCTCACAAGTTGGACACAGTAGCGATAGATGTCAACCTGATTCGGACTGATTTGCCCAAAACAAACGAAAAGGTCAAATCTCTGGACATCAAAAGTACTAGCTTGACGGGGGACGTCACCGATTTACAGACCGAGGTCCGCAATCTCCGAACCTCCAACAAACTCTTTGCCCGCCGTCTGGAGGATTTCGAGGGAAGAGCCAGGAGAAATAACGTCCGCATTATCGGAGTCCCGGAAAAAGCGGAGGATCCTGCAGCGGATCTCTTTGTTTAAAATCTTGTGGTTTCCCATCTTGCACCTAAAGGACTCAGCAAGTTTTTTACTGTCGAGCGGGCCCACAGAGTTCCGGGTGGTAAACCAAAGTTGGGAGCTCCGCCGCGGCCTAATATTTCAAGGATCTTTAACTTCAGAGATCGAGATGCAATTCTACTGGCTTCGCGGGTTGGTGGGCCCACAAAATTTGAAAACACCACCGTGAGTTTCTACCCGGACTTCACGCAGGCAGTCCAGAAGCAGAGACTAAGCTTCATGGGCGTCAAAAGGAGACTGAGAGACTTGGGCCTAAAGTATACGATGCTCTTCCCGGCTAAACTGAGAATCGAATTTGAGGAGCGGACATACTTTTTTGATCGTCCTGATGTCGTGGCGGACTGGCTCGATGCTTTGCCCAATCAGCGTGGTCACGATGAACAGACCAGAGGAGCGGAAGGCGGTTCGAAGGAACAGGAGTAGGTGCTCGGCCTTTGATTCTTGATTGTGCTGGCCTCGGACAGTGGTTCGCTATATTAGCTGTCTGAAATACAGTGACAATGTGACAATTTGGGGGGTGGCGGGGTTAATGGTGGGTCCCCTCCTCCTCTGTTTTACTTTTTGTAGTTTAGTTTGATGCTAGGGCGACAGGCACACTGCAAGTTGGGGTGGCTTTCTAGGCTTATGCAGGGGTGCAGGGTGGGGGGGTTCGTAACGGGTTATGGTTGGGGGTGGGGGGGTTTGGTTTGTGTGTTTTGGTTTTCTGCAAGGCAACGTACTGTTTTATCGACTGATTGTAATGCCGAGTTCTGGAGAGGGATGGATCTGTCTACATTATTGGGATGGGGTAGGGGATTGAAACTACTTAGTTGGAATGTGAATGGGTTGGGGGATAGGATAAAACGTGGGGTTGTGTTGCAAATGTTGAAACGTTTATCCCCTGATGTCGTACTTCTCCAAGAGACACACCTGATAGGTAACAATTGTCGGGCCATGAATAGGAGGGGTTATCGTTTGGTCGCCCATGCAGGCTTTACCTCTGGATCTAGAGGGGTGGGCATTCTAATGAAGAGTTCCCTTCCGTTTGAAATCGACGCAACGGTTCTTGACGCTAGAGGGTGCTATGTTGCTATCTCTGGTAGGTGGGAGGGTCGCACCCACTCCCTGGTCTCTGTTTATGTTCCCCCGGGGCTGCAAAAAACCACCTTTGCTGATTTGGGGCGAGTCATCCTTTCTCTCCCGGAGGGGACTTTGGTATTGGGTGGTGACTTCAATGCTGTTGTCTCCGGTAGAGAAGACCGACATCCGCCTAGAGACCTCACGAGTGCTCAGACATGGCTCCGTGGCTTTATAGATACACTGGGCTTCGTAGACTGCTGGCGGCTGTTACATCCCTCCCAGCGACAATACACCTTTCATTCAGGAGCACATGGTAGCCTTTCCAGGATTGATTATGTACTCCTGCCCGCGGCTCAAGCCCTTGCAGTTACCGAGGTTAGACATTTGGCTCTGGGTATATCTGACCACTCCCCAGTATGGATTCAGATGGAGTTGCATGTGTGTGTGGAGGGAAGGGTAGCCCCTATTAATCTCTGGTATTTTCGTGATCCTAAGACCCGTGCTGCCCTTGTAAAGTCTCTTGACCTGTATTTCGCGGAAAACGAGGGGTCTGTGTCTTCGGCGGTGTCCCTTTGGGAGGCTTTCAAAACAGTCATTAGAGGCCAGGCTTTGTCTTTAATAGCGGGTGTGAAGAAACGGAGAAATGAGGTAGTCGTAAAGATCGAGTCTGATATTGTGGATTTGGAGAGTGACTTCGAGCAGGAGGTTACCCTTGAAAAGTTGCACATCTTGCGCCTTAAGCAATTGGAATACAAGGCGTTGGTCACGGATGCGGCAAAAACCATGAATAGGGAGCAGAAGGGTCGTTTGTATGATGTTGGTGACAAGGCGGGTAAACTAATAGCGTGGCTGGACAAGAGAGATAGGGCGAGTCGTGTGGTCCCAGAGATTGAGAGAATGAGTGGTGAGCGGGTGACTGACCCTGGTGAGATCTCCCAGTGTTTTGCGGAGCACTTCCAAGCAGTCTATTCCCCTGTGTCGGAGCGACCGGAAGAGGATTTGCATTTGTTATTACGCGACATCGTGTTACCGTGCCTCTCTGACGCAGATAAGGAACAAATGGAATCAAAGATAACAATAGATGAAGTGGCTCTCGCTATACGCTCCTTGGGTAAGGCTATGGGTCCCAACGGTCTCCCAATTGAACTTTATAAATTGCGTCCCGACAAGGTGGCTCCCTATATACGTGATATGTTTGTTGAATCGCGTGAGAGAGGCTCCTTCCCAGGTGATCAGCGTCCGGCTTCCATCGTAGTGATCCACAAGGAAGGGAAACCGAGAAATAAGTGTGCTTCCTATAGGCCGATATCTCTTTTGAATGCGGAACCTAAGATTCTCGCGAAAGTATTGGCCAATCGATTAATTACCGTGATTACTGATTTGATCCACTCGGATCAATCGGGTTTCATTCCGTACAGAAACACTGCCTTGAATCTCAGGCGGTTGCACGGTGTTCTCGCGAGGGTGGCGGCGTTGCGTGAGCCAGCCATCTTGGCCTCTCTAGATGCCACGATGGCGCTTGATACCGTAGAGTGGCCGTATTTGTGGGCTGCCCTCGCTAAGTTCGGATTTGGTCCAGGCTTTATTGGTTGGGTGCAACTCCTATATGAGAGACCCCTGGCACAGATCGTGGTTAACGGACGGGTTTCTAAGCCGTTCTGTCTGGGGAGGGGTACGAGGCAGGGTTGCCCCTTGTCACCGCTACTGTTCGCCCTGGCGCTTGAGCCCCTTGCGGTATGGATACGGTGGGAGCCCTCGATGAAGGGTATTCGGTGGTCCCCTGATTTTGAGGATCGTATTTCACTATACGCGGATGATATCCTGCTTTATTTAACATCCCCCCTGAAGTTGCTGATAGACCTATTTGATGTCCTGACCTCCTTTGGTAAGAATTCTGGCCTGGTCATTAATTGGACCAAGTCTTGTCTTTACGTGCTGTGGAGAGAGGTCCCCCCTCTCCCACGTGACTGTCCCATCCAGGTGACGCCTTCGGGGTTCAGATATCTCTGTATTTATATTTCATTGGACTCGGTGGCTCGTTATGAGCAGAATTTGATCCCCCCATTGAATAGGCCGAAATTGGACGTAAGCTCCCGCTTTCGCCACTCGACCGGGCTGCACTCTTCAAAATTATGTCTCTGCCGCGGTTCCTCTATGCTCTCCAAAATACCCTTGACATTGTTCCAGCTAGTTATTTTCGTGTTGTGGAAGGCCTCTAAAGGAAGTTGATTTGGGATGGTAGCGGCCCTGTTTATTCATAATATCAGAGACAATGTATATGTTGCTGGTATGGTGCCTGAGGAATTACTCGGTAATGTTGCAACGTTGCTAGCTTATCGCAGTAGGCTGTTTGAGAAGAGCCCAAAGACAGTTTCCTAGTTTCTGATGAGGGAAGTCCATCCCATATACCACATTAAATTACAGAAAGTACGAGATCAGCAGAATACTGTTATTAGACCGAGGATAGGGGCCAGTTTCCAGAACAATGGGTGTACACTCCTTGGAAAAAGAGTGAGGTTTTGTCCCTTAAGACTCAGTTACCTGACCCTAGGAAAAATCCCACTGCATACTATAAGGAACTGACTGAAGCTGCTTCATCGACTGTAAGGACGCTTGCGGATATTAAAATGTTCTCTGGTCTGCTGGTGCCTGTCGACATTTGGAGGCAGGTGCACAGGCAGGACCACGTTGTGGAATTGGGCGGTACCTGGGAACAGATCAAAGCATGGGATAAGGAGAGGAAGCCTGGGAAAAAGCCTAAGGCCGAGATACTAGTTCTGCCTGGCCTAATTATTACGTATATGCACTCTCTCATTCCACCAAGAAGGGTATATTGTGACAAGTTAACGGCAAGTCGTCAGAAGAAAGATAAAAGTGTGTCAGATTTCTTCAGCCGTTTTGAGGGTGACTTTTGGGATTTTAGTGGCCAGGATTTGTCGATGGAAGGGGGTGTTTGATTGTTTGTTAATAGATTTGTAACAAACTTGCTTCCTGAGATAGCAACTCGTTTACAGGGTTCATCAAGCACTTGGACAACATCCTCCCCTTCTGTTATATTGATTATGGCACAGTATTATGAACACAGGGAGAAAGAGGAGAAGGAGAAGGTAGAGAAAAAGCACAAATAGTTGAAGATGAAGATGTTGTTACAGCAGGTGTCTAGGGGCAATGGAAGGGGACCTGTTGTTGGTCCGGCCCGGCAGTTTTCCGGCACTAGCAGGAGCATTGCGCCTGTGGGGCTGAATCAGTGTGCATACTGTAAGGAGGAGGAGTACTTGCGTAGCAAGTGTCCGGTATTATTGGAGAAGTTTGGCTCACTGGTTAGAGGACCTGGAAGCAGAGGTCAGCCCGGGACCAGGGTTCAATTCCCGGCTCGGCGGGGTCTTGAGTCCTAAAATGTTCATGGACTCGACAATTCTCGCTCCGGTGCCTACTCGATTCACGGGTTCACACTCTGCGACTCTGGGCAATAGCTTGCTTAATCTCCGCAACGGCCCCTCGCGGCGGGATGCCTGGCTTTCACATTGCGGATACCCTGCCGGGGTTATCTCGTAGGGGAATACCAGGACGGGTTCCCTAAGCAAGCGCTTAGAGACCGGTTGGTGATTTGCGCTATATAAATACCTGTACATTTACATTTACATTTACATTACAGGAAGTTGCACCTCCAGAGAACCGGGTTCTCGTGGATGGGGTCATGCAGAAAGTGATCAAGATAGGGTTTGGGAGGATAGGACATCACATGGTCACACGGACCAGAACTATTTTGATGACCCTCGAGGGAGACAGTATTATCATGATGATTATGATCTGGACGAGGTGACAGGGATGTCTCACAGCTAGGACAGCCAGGGTCAGGTTAAGGGACCAGTCCAGATACCTGTAGATCAGTGTGGTCCTTATGTCACCACAGATTTGCAAGGCTCAGTTAAGAAATTCTTAGTGGATAGAGGAGTAATGAATAGCTCTGTTTCTCGTTCGGTGGTCCCTGGGGCAGCTTTGTCTGGCCAAAATAATGTTTCGGTAGGATTTCAGGCGTTCCAGTTATAAGCCTCATTTCCATACCTCTGGTCTTGACTATCGGTCCTATTACTGTGGTTTCACAGTTCCTATTGACATTAAATTGTAGAGAAAATGTAATGGGCATAGATTCATTAAAGAAGTTGCATGCAACTGTTTTTTTCTCTCCGGAAGGTGTTCACATGACAATGGGTCCGAAAGTGGCCAGTTCTATGCAGTGTCTGTCCAAAGATGCGTCCCTTCCTGCTGAGTTTGGGATGTGCCACCCGCTTTGTGGGCAACAGGTGACACAGATGTAGTGCTATTGCAAATTCCCCGAATTTCCATTAAGATTAAGTACAATGCCAGTCTGCCTCGTATTCCCCAGTACAAAATCCCAAAAGCTGGGGTGCAAGCTTTGCTGCAAATTATACAAGATCTGATAGAGTCGGGGGTAGTTGAGGAGACAGAGGTGAATGTGTGTAATAGTCCTATTAAAAAAAAAGCATCCCCGATGACCATCCAGATGTTTATAATTTTTTGAATGATTTGCGCGCAGTTAATAAAATAGTGGTCCCTTAGTTCCCGGTGGTCCCTGACATTACTGCCCTTCTGACAATGATTCAGAAAAGGGGGTGGTGATGGACAGAGTATCTGAATTAAGCAGAACACTCGTACCCAGTCAACAGATCAGGGCTTGATCCATCACCGTTTTTTAGCTCACTGCACCATCCCAGCTCAGAACCTGGCTACATGCAAATTAGTCTGTCCCTGGCCTAGTGCATCATGGGAACAGGGCAGACCAAACTACCAAGCCAATTCTTTTACTGGAAAGGAAACAAGCTTCCAGGGACCGGTTTCTAGCATTACAGCCGTCTTCGGCCCGGCTTGCTTGAATCCTGATGGTGCAGTGAGCAAGGGACTCATGTCTGAGCATACCCTTCCACGCTTATGGTGGACAAAACGATTCAGAAAATACGGTGATGGATCAAGCCCTGATCTGTTGACTGTGTACGAGTGTTCTGCTTAATTCAGATTCTCTGTCCATTACCACCCCCTTTTCTGAATCGTTTTGTCCACCATAAGGGTGGAAGGGTATACTCAAATGTGAGTCCATTGCTCACTGCACCATCAGGATTCAAGCAAGCCGGGCCGAAGACGGCTGTAATGCCAGAAACCGGTCCCCGGAAGCTTGTTTCCTTTCCAGTATAAGAATTGGCTTGGTAGTTTGGTCTGCCCTGTTCCCATGATGCACTGGGCCAGGGACAGACTAATTTGCATGTAGCCAGGTTCTGAGCTGGGATGGTGCAGTGAGCTAAAAAACGGTGATGGATCAAGCCCTGATCTGTTGACTGGGTACGAGTGTTCTTCTTAATTCAGATACTCTGTTCATCACCACCCCCTTTTCTGAATCGTTTTGTCCACCATAAGCGTGGAAGGGTATACTCAGATGTGAGTCCCTTGCTCACTGCACCATCAGGATTCAAGCAAGCCGGGCCGAAGACGGCTGTAATGCCAGAAACCGGTCCCCGGAAGCTTGTTTCCTTTCCAGTATAAGAATTGGCTTGGTAGTTTGGTCTGCCCTGTTCCCATGATGCACTGGGCCAGGGACAGACTAATTTGCATGTAGCCAGGTTCTGAGCTGGGATGGTGCAGTGAGCTAAAAAACGGTGATGAATCAAGCCCTGATCTGTTGACTGGGTACGAGTGTTCTGCTTAATTCAGATACTCTGTCCATCACCACCCCCTTTTCTGAATCCTTCTGACAATGATGCCTTTCTCTGCTAAATTCTTCTCTGTCATTGATTTGAAAAATGTGTTCTTTAGAATCCCAATTCATTCTGACAGCCAACATATGTTTGGTTTTACCCTAGCTGGCGGAAGCTTTAGATTCTGTTGCGCTCCTCTGGCCTATACTGAGAGCCCTAGCATATATAGCCAACCCTTGAAAGCCCAATTGGACGCCCTCTCGCTTTCCCCAGGTAATGTATTGCTTCAATATGTGGATGACATACTAATAGCTTCTAACACTGAAGAGGGATGCTAAGACAGTACAGTTAAGTTGTTGCTACATTTGGCTCACCATGGATATAAAGTGTCTCTGACTAAATTTCAATACTGTTGTTAGGAGGTCACCTATTTAGGTCACCTACTGTCGAAGAAGGGTAGGAGATTGACCCCTGAGTGCATCAGTGCCATTGTTAAAATGCCTATCCCTAAAACTCAAGAGGGATGTGCGCGCTTTTATTGGCATCACTTCCTACTGTCACCATTGGATCCCTAAATATTCATTACTAATAAAGCCTTTGCTTGTGTTAATCACTAAAGATGTGCATGAGCCCCTGCCTTGGACGCTTGATTGTCAGCAGTCTTGTGAGCAATTAAAAGTTGTGCTTTGCTCTGCGCCTGTGCTTAGTATGGCTGACTATGTGAAGCTGTTCTTGCTGTATGTACATGAGACGACTGGGTGTGCGCTTTCTGTTTTAACACAGGCTTTTGGAGGTAAGCAATGGCAGTGTGCTTATTTTTCTGCTTTGCTTGATCCAGTAACCAGAGCCCTCCCGAGCTGCCTAAGTGCGGTCGCGGCTGTGGTCATCTCTATAAGGCAATTGGCTGGGCTCGTACATGATACTGACCTCACAGGAATGGTGTCCCATGGTGTGGACACCCTTTTGAATAAGAACAAGACGCTGCGCCTTACTAGTGCACGTCTGACTGATTATGAGCTAACTCTCTTTGCCCCGGCTATCACGATAAAATGATATGCCACTCTGAACTCTGCCACGTTATTACCACTCCCTTCTGAGAGTGAAGAAGTTAATATACATTATTGTATTTTTTGGACAGAGGAAGAGACGAAGGGTCGGTAGACCTGACAGATGTTCCCTTACCTGACCCCCAAGGGGAACTATATGTTGATGGCTCTTGTTTCAAATTACCAATGGCACCACCACTGCAGCGTATGCGCTTACTACTCTGCATACAGTAGTTGAGACATCACAAGTTCCCTATCAGTCCGCTCAGGCAGCTGAACTGGTCGCCCTTATTAGAGCTTGGGAATTGAGCGAGGAACTGGCTGTTAATATTTACACTGACAGCCAGTACGCCTTTGGGGTCATCCATAATTTTGGGTGGTTCTGGGCAGAGAGAGGGTTCCTCACTTCCCATGGGACACATATCCAACAAGTTCACCCTAGCTGGTAGAAGTTTTAGATTCTGTTACGTTCCTCAAGGGTATACAAAGAGTCTGAGTATTTATAGTCGGCATTGAAAAGTCAGCTTGATTCCATGTCGCTCCCTACTGGTAATGTATTGCTCCAATATGTCGATGACTTGCTCATTGCCTCAGATACAGAACAAGGTTGCAGAGACAGTACAGTAAAATTGTTGCTACATTTAGCTCAACATGGCCATAAAGTATCCCTTTCCAAATTTCAGTATTGTTGACAGGAGGTCACCTACTGTTGAAGAAGGTTAGGAGATTGACCCCTGAGCATATCAGTACCATTGTTAAAATGCCTGCTCCACAAACTCAGAAAGTGGTGTGCGCTTTCATAGGTATCACTTCCTATTGCAGGCAGTGGATAGTTGGCTATCGCTGCTTATTAAGCCCATGCTTGTGCTAACACTAAAAGATGTGCATGAACCCCTGCCTTGGAAGCTTGACCCCGTTGTGCGAGCCCTACCGAGCTGTCTAACAGGGGTCATGGATGTGGCTGTCTCAATCAGACTATCGGCTGAGCTTGTACTTGATGCTGACCTCACAGTTATGGTACCCCATGCTGTAGATACACTTTTGAATAAGACAAGGACACCACACCTCACCAGTGCACGTCTGACAGGTTATGATCTAACGCTCTTTGAGAAGTACATTACGATCAAATGTTGTGTCTAACTGAATCCAGCCACGTTACTGCCCTTTCCTACTGAAAATGAGGAGTTTAACATACATGATTGTATCTTCTGGACGGAAGAAGAGATAAGAGGACGGGTAGACCTGACTGATATTCCCTTAGCTAATGCTCAAGGGGAACTATATGTCGATGGCTCTTGCTTTAAGTTACCAGATAGATGTACAAAATCAACGGTCCCTCAAGAAATTTGAGTCATTAAAGAGCCCCTCTTTGTTGACCGCTCGGTGCCTGGAGTCACCAGGTACAATTTGTTCTGGCTGAAGAACGGTGCACCAAAGAAGAAGTCAGATTAGTTAGGGATGGACTGTGTAAGTTAGGGTGTACCTTGCTATAGTACCAACAGAGTTAGTTTAGGGAGAGGTGAGATTGATGCACTGTTTTCACATTAGACAGGATAGTTTGAACGTGCTCCCTTGGAGGGGGGTACATTATCCTGATCAAGCCGTATTTGTAAAGAGCTTAGGACTGAGCAAGCTCCACCGCCGGTTCTCAAGAGCGCCAACATTGATGAACAATAGGAGCCTGTACCAGTGAGGCTCAGACGGACACTGGTAACAATTTCCTTTGTTGTCAATCTTTACTGCATTCTCTTTCTTGCTTCATAATGTATCAATTTGGTCGGCCTATTAATGAGGAGGAACAGCTATTTGCACCACCACGTCCACCACGGGGTTGGTCTTCAAAGAGTAAAATCGTTTTTGCATTAATAGTTGAGATTTCCCTAGTAGGAATACTTGGAATATCTTGGTTCCTAGAGAAGTATCCCATATATTAGTTGGTTGGTACAACGCCCATTCCACCTAAACAAATTTTTGTTACTTTGGCCCCTCACAAAGGAGAGCACCGAAAGACTTACACAGATAATGTCTTTATACAAATGTTGCATCAAGATCATGACGTGTCCAATACAACTAATTGTTGGGTTTGTGGATTGCGCCCCTCAGTTTCTCATTAAAGTGATAATTTGTTGTCCATGCCATTGTCATACATTGGATGTTGTGAGAGTTGGTTTGACCTGTTCGTTATGGTACACTACAATTTCCAACTCTCTACTCAGGTCATGACATTTGCTGATTCTTGCACTGTGGTAGAGTATATACATTTCCACCATGGGTTTCCTGTCGCGTCATTGGCAGTAGCTGTTGCGCTTACATCACTGACCACGCCCCCAATGTGTATGCTGCTATACAGAAATTGCATAGACTCTTAACCTACATACACCAAGAAAATGGTACTTTGACTCTATTAGGGAGGTTCTTGAATTTGCTCACATCCTGGGGATGGAAGATCCTTATTTTTCTAGCTGTGATAGCTGGCATTTTCTTCACATGTGCCTTTGTATACACTGTCTCCCGACCTGCTGCACCTATTGTATAAATGTTCTCACCCCTAAACCGAAAATGCCAGTTCATGCTACAAGTGCTGTGGTCATGTTGCAGAAGGACATTAACAACATGATGCAGATCGATGAGGGTATTTTTGGTTCTATATCATCCCTTGCAACTTCTATTCCTGATACTGAGTATATGGATTGCTCCGAGTGTTGAGGTCCTTTTGCTTCTCAGAATATTACATCTTCAGACTGGATTCCACTCGAGTGTACCTGAATAAAATATACTTGGTTTGTATTCTTTACTGTCTGACTGACTCTTCATTTGTATGGAAGGCTGAGAGGTGTTCGCGAGTAACCCGGTTGGCCCTAATCGGTTCACTTCCTTCAGGCCTGTAGCTAGATTTAACAAGCACAGCCAGCTCTGCCGGTACACTTCAACACTCTTGTGATATACTGCTCGGCCATTCTACCTTAACTCTGACCAGCACGTCCTGTGTGCACACAGCGGTGTCAATGTACACCAACACCATCTTGCACGTTTGCTGTGTTTGTACAGCTCTGCCTTTGCACCTAAGCCCTAAACCCTGTACAACATGCAAAGAGTGTTCTGGCAATTTGTCTCAACCGTGATCTCCAAACACCATGTGCATGCAAAGCTCTATTGAGGGACCTCAAACATGACATGCACACATACCCATCTCTCTACCAGTGCACCCCATTCATCACATGTTCCTTCAGTACGAGGGTCAACCCTGCCAGTGCACCTCATTCCTAACCTGTACATCTGGTGTGTGACAGCACTAGCAGTGCAACTCACCAGTGGCGTAGCGAAAGTTGAGGGGGCTCCCCTGCAAGGCACATGGACGGGCCCCCATTCTAGATTTATTCAGGGGCTCTCAGGCCTGAGTATTGTGCTGAGAGGGGCCCCTGCAGTTCATGGGCCCTTGCACCGCAGGGGCTGTGGGGGCCTATGTTACACCCCTGCATCTCACTCTTAACCTGCAGGTGCACACACACATGCACACACCTCACACATGCACACACACACATACCACCTACACACACCCTACGCACACACACACCCCTGCATACCCGTTTTAAAAATGCACCCCGATCTTTAAGTGTATTTAATATCTACAAACACAGTCCTACCAGTGCTAGTCAGTCTTTATCACACAGCTCTGCCTTTGTTGGAGTGCGAGCCCTTGGGATATGAGCATGAGCAGGCAACACATGAAACCGAGGGCCAGCAGTAGCCTCATGAAACTAAGGGGTATATGTACAAGCCCCTTTCGCCACCCGAGCGTCACTTTTTTTGACGCTTTGGTGGTGTTTCACCTTCCCCATAATTACAAGGTGGCACTAAGCCACTTAACTAGGCTTAACGCCACCTTGTAAATATGCCCCTTTTTTAAGAAGTCCACTGCGGCAAAGAGGCGTGCAATGTGTGTTGCTGTGGGCGTTCCACCGCAACACCCATTGCTTTGTGAGGCTGCACCAAATTTACAAGGGCAGAGTCTAAAACTAAGGCAAGGTGATACCTGGTCTTCGATACAGGGAGAAATTATTTTTTTTGTTTCTACTCTTTCTATGTGTGCTGCATTCTGCAGCACACACGCCATTATTGATTGTTTATGTGCAGGACGGTTTTCCTTCCTGCATATAAACAATCACCACTGCAGCATAGGCACCCTTGCAACATGGTGCACCACTAGGCAGATTTTTTGCGCCAGTGCTAGGAAAAACAAAGGGGTGCACCGTAGTTTTGAAAATATGGTGCATCCCAGCATTTAGAAAATGTCGGAGCGCGGCGCTGCCAAATTTGGCAGAGCACGGTGCTCCGGCCTTTTCTTGTACATATGCCCATGAGTTTAAGCAGGAGCCTTGAAGAGGAAAGCTGAACTTAGCCCTTTCTGGGGACCTGTGTGTGAGTATGAGGTCAAGGGTCTTGGGGGCGAGGTGAAGCGTTGAAGTTACGGTGGTGAGTGGGAGCCACAGGGCCTTAGAGACACCAGAGCACTAGTGGAGCTGAGGGTAAATGGAAGACTCTGGGAATACCATGATGAACACGGCCCTTTATGAACTAAGGTTGAACAGAGCTATGGGGGGACCTGAGGTTAAGAAGGTATTCAAGGACACTGAGAGAGCCGTAGCCTTTGGGGACCTCACTGCAAGCAGGAGATCCAGAGTCCAAGTCTGAGCAAGAGCCTCTTGCTACCCAAGGGTGAGAATGGGCTTTAGGGTCCTGAGGGTAACTCAGTACTTTGGGAACTAATTGATGATAAGTGTTAATAAATAAGTGATAACATATAAATGGTGCCCACCATCCTGAAGGGTCTCGCGGTGCTGGTTGGCGTGAGCAGGGCCCACTGGTCCCTGAGGATGAAGTTTCAAGACCCAAGAGGAAGTATGATCCCCCACATCTGTCCAAAGTAGCCAATCTCGCTATATCAAAATCCTGACAATTCCTACTGAATAGATAACATAACACTTGCAAGAGAGCTTCCCTGGCTCAGGTGTCATTGCCAGGAAAAGCAAGAGGAGTTTCTAAGTTGAACCGTGCAATTACATTTTAGCCTTAATACCCCAATAGGTAATAAAAATATGTCTCATTCAGGCGTAGAAAACAAGATGAACTTTATTATATTTTTTAATTACTTTACTTTTTTTGTACAAATCATTATTAGTATATAGTAGTAGACAATGAGTAAATTAGTCTGAAGGGACATTTTTGCTGCTGTATCGTTGTACACTGGCCGACCCCAGTCCTCCATGCACAGGACTGAGGGCAGCGACTGCCATTTCACAAATGGGGAAAACACATTCCATAGAAGTAAAGTTTCTGTCAGATATGAATGGAGGTGGAGGTTCTGCAAGTCTGGGGCTGAACGCACGCCACTGAAAAGCAAGATGGCGCCTGGGTTCTGCAAATACAATACTCCTCTGTGACTTCCTCTATGGCTAGGGTTCATATCAGGCATCAGGTGTGACAAGACTTCAGACCAGGCTGCGCTTTGCCATGGCATGAGAAGTTGGGTGACAGGGGCGTAGCTTGAGCGGTAAGTCGGGGGGGGGGGGGGGGGGGGGGGTGAGGGGGGGTGCGTTGGAGGAGTTTCAAATTTTCCAACAATCACGCTGATTAAAATACATTATATGATAAGCAGGGCAGGAGGAGGACTTATGAAGCAGTAGAAAGGGAGAGGAGTGCTGATTGTTAGGGGCACTTAAAACTTTATCTTTTATAAAATAAACCATTTTTAAGACTTTTAAAACATAGAGGTGTGTGTGTGTGTGTAAAAATCCCAGGTGACAGTCCGACAAGTACCTCACAATTCCCGATTTTAAGCACCTGTTCTCAACTATTTACTATAGAATACATTTATTAGGAGGGTGGAACACCCCAGACCCCTCCCCCACTTGCACCGATGCTAGGCCCCTGGGGGTAATTTAACAATATGGTGACTCGAGCAGTCTTTGGAGAACTAGTCAATTTCTTTGAAATAGGAATTAATATTTGATTCCAGGCCAGAGGTCACACCTCTCACTTAGGGACTGTACCGTAGAAAGGGCCTGGGTGGACTGTGGAGTATTTTGAATTCATTTGACTTGAACGGAAGGTAAGCACCATGTATCTATTCCAAACACTACAGAGCACAATCTCCAGGGCATTCCTCTACAGTAATTGCTTAGTAGTACAGCAGAGGCAGATTCCCCCCATTGAGGGTCATCTCTGGGTGGAGCAGGGAAAACACACCCTCTGTAGGAGACATAACTCATCCTTTGGTATTGGGACTGTGGAGGACATCCCTAGATGTCAACAGACGCAGTCCATTGGAAGTGGGAAGAAAAGGTGATAGTTTATTTCTAGGATCGACTGAGGTTAATTCTTTAGGGGTGCAGAAGTAAGCCTGAACGAAATGTGCGTAATTTCATTTGCCGAAAGGAGACCTGGGAGAAATGTGCTGTATTTCTTTGCTGAAAGTATGGGAAATACCCCAAAATTATTCAAAATTATACCTTATTGCGCAAAAATGCCGGCTTTGGTATTTTGCACTATTTTCAGCATGAAATGCTTCCCCACATCCATTTTTGGTGCGAGGATGCTTTTTGTACTAAAAAAGGCACTACATTGTATGTGATGCAAACAAAAGCCGATCCTGTTCGGTTTGTTTACGCTTTCCCTGTGCTCTAACACTAGAATGTTTAATTGAAGTCACAATTACACAACGTGGCATCATGGTATAGTCACACATTTTATGTAACAATCGTAACACAAAATATTGGAAATGACTTGAGACTATGGCGACGTTTATGAAATTTCATCCAGGTCTAGTACAGAGGCCATTACTGGTGCAAAAGGAGTAAGAGGCCATCTATGAATAAAGGAGCTGAGGTCATTTACGAAAATTAACTGAAGTAAACCCGGAGGTGAAGACAGAGATTATCCATAGTCTGGGGGTAAAAATTATTTGATAAGGTGGAAAAACGTACATGCCAGAAATATCTGGAAAGATGACCTGCATGCCAGTGAGCGATGTTGCGCATTGTAAACCAATTTTTTTATTGGGACACAGAACACGACGAAGTGCTAACCTAGGTTATGCAGGACAAGTGATCCATTCCCCTCTCGATTTTTTTGATATAGCATAAGGAAGCTGAATGGATCATAGCTTCTTCCTGCTCCCTCCTCCTTGATTATTTATACTTAGCAGTGCACAGCTGTAGGAGCATTTCCCCAAGACACAATTGTGAACAAAATCTATTCAACCTTCAAGTTGAATAATAATGGCAAAGAACTTTGGCCTAAGCTACTCAGCAGAAGAAATTGATGCAATTCTTTCACGAGTAACACAACTATTGGACAAAGACCTCGCCCAGACCCTAGCTCAAACCAACGACTGGGATGAATTAATAGAAAACAAGAGAGAACAAGTCAGAACGGCTGTTCATGGAATCATACTGACCGAATATTTACGAGCTAATGCGGCACCTAGAGGGCTATGGGTAACCAATGTTCCCCATATTTTTCTGAAATACATACAGTTCAGGAGAGATTGGTCAGCCATTTCATGGAAATGTACAAGAGACTATCTAGTTTTAATAATAAAAACCGCTACAAGACTAACAGAAGAACTCACAATTAAAATACAAGTAATTGAAACCAAATTGAAGAACATGGTTCACATCACGGTATATAAGAAAAGATTGGAGGAAATCAATCGAGAGATGAATGAAACAAAAGAATACCTCGCACAAAACAAATTACAAAAACTGGGAAAAGAGTTAAAGAAATTCTCCCTGGAACGTATACATCCATACAGCGCAGAGGACTACACAGCAACAGATAACGCTTCAGACAGCACCTCAAATACAGGGTCATCAACAGAAGGATCCCATTGGAGTGGGGTCGAATTCCAAACACCAAGAAGAAATCGACGCCAAAACAGAAGATCAAATCGACGAAGACCCAATATATGGCACACACCAAATTATAATAGCCATCCACAAGGAATACCATACCAACCATTCAACCCACACTTCCATGGTTGGATGAACCCTTTTTTCCAAGGACCGCCGCCAATGGCCCCCCACTTACAACAGCAAATGGGACCAAACTATCAACAACTACTTCCTTTTTTAGGGAGAGGCCAGATGAACCAGAGAACGAGATGGAAAGGGGTCACTTGGTCCCACCAGGAATGACAGGTCCACACCAGGGACATGACAGCAGCAAAGCCAGGCACGAGCACTACTCCCTCATCATAAATCTAACAAACAAGACCCTGACAACTGAAGAAGAAAAAGTCCTGAACAAAGGACTTGGATATGTCCCCACACCCAACCTGGACATTTTCAAGCTGAGGTGTGAAATGGCAGAGTTCTGCAGAAAGCTGAAACTTAAAGCTTTCTTCAATAACCAGGAAGAACACACCCAAGATGGAGACACGACTCTAAGCAGGAGATCAAAATTCTGTCCCTTGAATACCCAAATCCCAATTGAGATAAGATCAAGCCGGCAGATAAGGGTGGTGGGATGATCCTGCTAAGCAAAGAAGGTTACGACTCACAGTGTAAATAATTACTTACAGATCTGAAATTCTATAAGAAGATTACCACTGACCCCACACAAAGAGAACAAAGAACCATTGCACTCATGGTAGAGGAAGTGGAAGTCAATAACTGGATCTCTAAACATGAGGCAGATTTTCTGAAGACTCAAACCCCAAGGACGCCATATTTCTATTTACTCCCAAAGATCCACAAGGAACGGAAACCACCACCCGGGAGACCAATCGTCTCAGTTATAGGTTCCGTCCTAGAACCGCTCTCCCAGTTCGCTGATCAATACTTGAAACCAATGGTACAAAAAACACCTTTGTATCTCAAAGATACCAGAGATTTACTGAATAAATTGAAAGACCTAAACTATTCAGAAGAGACAATGATACTAGTGGGGCTAGATGTAGAAAGTCTATTCACCAGCCTCCCTCAACCGAAGACCTTGGATACGCTTGAATGCTGTAGCTTAGCATTGATCGAAAATTACTTTGAATATGACGACACACTATACCAACAATGACATGGAACTTCAATGGGCAGCACATTTGCCCCTAGTGTGGCCGGCCTATACGTCAGTGACTTTGAAGAAATACACATACAAAACATTAATAACCCATTCAAGCACCAGATATTATTCTGGAAACGCTACATAGACGACATCATCCTCATCTGGGAAGGTGATATGGATAGTCTAAAAGAATTTCACAGATGGATGAATACAAGAGATGAATGTCTAAAATTCATGTACACGGCTGACAAAACGCACCTTGATTTTCTGGACATAACCATCTATGCTGGCAATAACACTCTACAAACCAAAACGTTTTTCAAACCGACTGCTAAGAATAGTTTACTCTTGTACCAAAAGTTCCACTCACGACCACTAAAGGACAACCTCCCTTACAGCCAGTTTCTACGGCTGAGGCGTAATTGCAGCAAAGTCCAAGAGTATAAAAAACAAGCAGATGATCTCTGTGAGAAACTCAAAAAAACGAAATTACCCACAGGGAATTATCACCAAATGTAAAAAGAGGGCGCGTAATCAACACAGAGAGAACCTCCTAGAGACCACACAGAAAACACCAGAAAAAGATCTAATGACCTGTGTCACAATCTATAATATTGCCTCCAACAATGTGAAGAAAATGGTGACTAAAAACTGGAAAATTCTAACCTCCACCTCAATCAAGTATCCTAAACCTAGATTTGCCAACAAAAGAACACCAACCTCAGAGACATGCTGGTACACACCAGACCTGCCCCTAAGAGGCACCAAGATGAAACATCCCAACTGTGGAATCACCCACGAGTCACAGGTCACTATCCTTGTGGCTCATGCTCTGTATGCAACTTGACAAGAGCAACCAAATCCATCCAACTCTTACCTGACTTCGAGTGGACCATATGAAGCCACACAAATTGCAACATCACGCAAGTGATCTATATGATCACATGCCCATGCAACATGAGGTACATAGGCATGACATGCTGCAAAATAAAACAGAGAATATGTGAACACAGGAGCAACGTCAAGTGTAAAAGGAACACACCCAAAATCAGCAACCATTACATTGAAACTAAACACATATGAGGACTTACAATGGATAATACTGGAAACCCTCACAACTAAAAGCCCTAACACAGAAAGAATCCTGTTTGAAAAAGAACAAAGATGGGTACACAGACTCAAAACAGATACCTTGGGTTTAAATGATCACATCCCATGGCTGAGCCTGGATTACTGAACAAAAGGATGATTAAGAAGACTACTAATGAACCTTAATTTGATCAATGCTCTGTCAACCTAATGTTAACATCACGGTTCAACATTAAGCCTGGACTCACATAATTAACATTCATAGCGCCACTGCTAATGTTGGTAGACGCAAGCACAAAGTGTCTGTAGGATAACAATGGCGTTCTGCTATCACAGTCCAACTGCAAATGATATGTGCTTTTATGTAATATCATTGCACGTTCCTTTAATCTCACTTTCTTTTATAAATACTAACACTAATTTCCCATCATCGATTTACTTTAAAACTATTTTGATAGGCAAATACATTTTTTTAGAAGAGAGACTCCTTGTCTCCCCCCCATAGTCTTCCTTCACTGGAACTGCTCAAAACACACTTAACACCGACCTGGATAGACATCGCAATACCCGGGGCCAGGACAGAAGAGTCAGCACAAGTCGTGCCGACTGAAAGCCGCAGGTAGCAGCGACCTCATGGAGCAAAGCGAAGCCGACAACGAAACCGTAACGTATATCATTGTTTGCCTGACTAGATCCATTCTTTTGTTCAGTAGGCTGCAAAAAGACTGCCCGCTGAAGTTCTAATGAAAACTTCAAAGGTATGTGTGCATGTGTTGACAAGGGTATGTTGTAACGTATTGACTAACAGTATACTCGAGCACAGTTCTCATACTACACGTGATCACACGCGGATCATGATAGATTATAGGCACGCGCATCTAAAGTTACGCATTACCAGCATTTTGTGATTACTGGCAGGTAGATCCACGTCACGTAGACTCACGAGCCAATCACTTGAAACATGTTTTTGAGACTACGCGCTGTTTCCAACACAAACCGCACTCTCAGCATCATTATTTCTCAGCTCACTGAAACCCAAAATACCCTACTCCAATAACTTTCTATTTATACTCTGTGAGCCATTTCTGATATCGTAGTGCAAATCCCACAATTGATATGGAAAGAACTTATGAGTTTTCAGAACGAGATCCCCAAGTGGCGGTCATAGATTACACTTGTTTTTTGCCTCTGCTAGCAACATGCTAAGGAAAGGAGGCTGATCATTCACAACGATATAGTGTGCAGAATAAGCAGAGTTATTTTGCCATGATAGAATGCTTTCTTTACATGTAGCGTTTTCGCAATCCGGGACTGTTGGGTGAACTAGTAGAGAGATTTTGCCAAGAATTATAAGTAGTGGTCTTATGATTAAGTATTGCCATTTTCCAGTTGCTAACCAGCTAACCTCTAAGCACAACACTTACAAGAAGCATCCTCTAGAGGTTAACAAAACTCTTTATATATATTTATATTTGTGTCCCCCCCCCTCCTTCTCCCCCTCTTTTTTTGTTCACAGGTATCTTTGGACCTTGAATGAAAACTGGTTAGTACATCTTTTTTCCACATTTCCTTGAAAATAAAACTTATTTTCTATGGTCAATTCACCCTGAGACACCTCTGTCTCACCACACTATTCACCCTGGTCATGAAGAAAGCCCACCCGACCTACATAGGCATAACAAGGGCTGAAACATGTCGACCATTTTTAAAAAAAGGACTGTTGAAGTGCGGGATACCCATAATCAAATTTCAACATGCACTACCTCTTATTTTTAACCTATATCTCGAATCCAGACCAATTAAATCTACCACTGGCTGTACAAGTATTTTTTATTCACTTATGACCCCTATATCACTGATCACTACTGCACTAACCAGGGGCATATCTCCAGGTGGAGAAAGCACGATCACTAACCCTATGATGAGGCTGTCACGTGAATAAAAGGTGGAGAATCAAGATATACCGCCAGAATCCATCTTTTACACGTGAGTGAGGGTTTTTTATTGGGACACAGAACACGACGTATTGCTAACCTAGGTTATGCAGGACAAGTGATCCATTCCCCTCTTGATTTTTTGGCATTGTAAACCAAGCCATCGCCACTTATCAATGTATTTAATGAACAGAGTTTGGAAGGGGTTGGCTGTATTGGCCAATACACTTCCATGACGGTCAATCCCTGGTTAGCTGTATAGGATGAAATCCTTCCGGGACATTATCCCTGTGCTTCGATTAAACCGTCTGGTGGATATGGCTCCTTTAGTTGAACATACGCTTCCCAGAATTTTTACCTGTTGTGATTAATACATTCTCAGGTTGATGTGGTTTATTGTGCTGGATAAATAACTATATGAACATTTGCCTGTTGCATTGAAAAACCATTACAACGTTAACCTTCAATGAAACACTTATGCAGACATTGACAGTTTTTTCTTTAACAAATCCTTAACAGGACTTTGATCAGATCCTTCTGTGGACATTGGTCTGTTGTTTACAAAGCACCTTTGAGATGAAGAATACATGTTCTATTGAACAATGTTTTGCATGCACATTGGTAAAAATGATAAAACTTCCATGCATGGTATTCTGCTGTGTTGGATGAACTGGTGTTTACTTGCTGCATTAAAATAGCTCTTGATTTGACCTGTTACATTGAACAAAACCTTCGAACAACACTTTACGTATTGAAAGAATCCCTTTTATTAGTAAATGAAAGAATCATTGCATGGGCTTGACTTGTAGTGTGGAATGATGTGTTACATGAATGTTGATTTGATATGTTTAATGAAGGCTAGTGTAAAAGCCGATCTGTTTTGTTTAAGGACCTCTCTTATCAAAGCTGACCTCTCCTTTCGAACACATTTTTCTTGGAAGTTCAATAGTTCTGTGAAAGAAACCATCCTGCAGTCACCTGATGTGCTGAACAAATTCTTAAACTGTAACTGATCTGTTGAGTAATCCCTTATTTCGTATTGATTTATTGTGTTGAGTAAAGTGTTTGTGGGGGCTGACCTAAAGAATTAAATATTTATTTTTGGATATTGGCCTGTTGTACTTAAAATATATTTTTTGTGTCTGTTGGCCTGATGTGTTGCTAAACCCTTATGTGGACGCTGAACTCTTGTATTGAACAATCCCTCTTGTAATGAGTAAATTACTTTTGAGGACATGGACCCCTTGTAATGAATTAACTCTTTCATTGAAGTCACTCCGTTGTAGTCACTATAACCTTTCATGGATACTTACCTCTAGTACTGAAGATACCCTTTTGTGGATGCTGATCTTTTGCAACAAATGCACCTTTGTGTGGTCTTTTGCCACTTTTGTTAAATAAACTTGACAGGAATGGCGACCTATTGTTTTGAATAAAGTGCTTCATTAATTTCAACATCTTGTTTTGAATAAACCCTTTTGTGGATGTTGACATGTTGTGTACAGTAAATTCTCTGGTGGATGTTGACCTCTTGCCCTGAGTAACCCCTTTTGTAAATGATTACATGTTCTCTAGAATAAACTTGTTCATTGAATCAACATCTTGTATTGAATAAACTCAGGAAGGACCTGAAGACCGGGCTCTTCGACTGAACCTCAGATACACCCCCTCCAACTCAGCACCTTGAGACCCTAACGGGTGAGTAGTCATGCTATACAAGTGGCATGATTGATTGAATATACCCTTTAATGGAGGTTAAGCTATTGTGCTAAATACGCCCTTATTTTGATGTTGACATGTTGTCTTAAATACCTTTTTGTGCTGTTGTTTTGAATAAACCCTTTTTTCGACACTGACCTCAAATTTATTAACCCCTTTATAGACGTTGACCTTGTCTTGAATAAACACTCCATGGACATTTACTTATTGTTTTGAAAAAAGTGGTGTGTGCACATCACGGTCCTGTTTTAACCCTTTTGTTGATGACGTTGTCCTTTTCTGTTGAATAACCCCGTTTGCGGGTGTTGGTCTACAGTGTGGACTAAACCATTCTGGGGCATTGTTGTCTTTTATTGAATTAACCTTCAGTGGACGTTGCCCTGTTGAATTGAAAGTAGCCTTTTGTGGACGTGGAGCCATTTTAGTGAATAAAGCCTTCAATGGACGTTGACCAGCAATGTTGAATGAACCTGTTAATTGACATCGATATCTTGTGTTAAATAAGCCCTTGTGTGGTTGTTGTTCTGTCGTGGTGAAAACCCGTTTAGTGGATGTTGACCTGTTGCATTGAATAAACCCCCTTGCTGACAATGACCTGTTGTGTTGAAAAAAAATCATTTTGTGGACATTGAACTCTTGTGCTGAATAAACATTTTTGTGGCTATTGATCTGTCAACCCTCTGCGCACATTAACAGTTTTTCTGTAGAATATTTTAAATCATTAATTATTCTTTTGCACCTGTTTAAAGATTATGATCTAAATAAACATATTTTTGACTGACTGACATCTGTTGAATAGAATAAACCGTTTCATGGATATTGATTGCAGTGTTGAATTAATCTTGATATACATGTTAAACCTCCTATACTGAATACACTCTCGCATGGACAATGACGTCTTGCGATGAACCACCCCTTTCATTATGGCATCTCCCCTGTGTTGAACGTTGCGTATCGCCTCTCCATACAGTATGTCTCGCTTGGCTTCAGAACAGCCTTTAATTGGAACACCTCCCTTCACCTTAAGCTGTCCAGCTAGGATTGGAGGTGGTGAGGGGGCGCTTAACGAGGGGGCATGAAGCATGGAACGCGTTAAAGCCTCACCGGTATCATTATTCCTCACTTTCCAAGGCCTTGGCATCCTCTTCTGACCTTTGACTCACCCACGCGGCCCAAGTGCGGTTGCCTAGTCTCTAACGTTGGCAGTGGCATTCATCAAAGAAGTTGGCATCTCCTGCCCTCTGCTCACCTACATCCCATATTCCCGCTAAGCTCTGGCCTAGATTCTGGGACCCCAACCTCCCCTTTCTTGTAAGAAAGGTCACAAAGAGATGAACATTGCTTTCCGCCCTTTTCCTTCCTCTTTCTAATTTTGCTGAAGTTCACTTTCAACTTTTTAAATGATATATTCTGAATGTGGGTTCAAGTGTTTGATTCGCATCTAGAAATAACCGTGTCCCTCTCACGGGCATCTTTACTGGGCAGATGGATAATCTCCCAGTATTCAGTAGGCAATTTATCTAGAGATTGTGGATGTTTGAAAAATGAGAAGGAAGTATTTTTGGGGGGGAACTGGCGAAACTGTTCCTTTTGATCTAAAAAAAATAATATAAAATAAGGGCACAGTGTACTTTATTGTATATTCCAGAATATTTATGGGCAGAAGAAAAAAAATGAAGGAATGTGAGATCCCTTAATTGCAGATGTAATTATTTTCTGGAGTGTTGAAGTGACTCCTCTCCGAGATACAGACTTTTCAGGGGAGTCTAGAATTTCATGGAAGTCCGGATTTCAGGGGGAGTAGGGAAAGCGGGGTGAGCGTGCTCGTAGTGAACTTGTTTCATGCGTTATTGGGTTAATACGATATTTTTACGAGGCAAAGCATACCACGAAAAACGTCTCCAAAGGAACTATGGGGGAAATGATTACCAGAATGAAAAATATTAGTAACAAGACTTAAGAACAAGAAATAGTTTCGTTCTTGATTAGAATCCTGTGTTCTTACAAGATAAATGGGGGAGACAGCCACGTCTGCCACCACCTGTTATATGCTAGGCTGCCCACAGGTGACAATTGCCCTCCCACCAATCAATGGCAGATAACTCTCAGTTGGTGGAGACAAGCACTACAGCTTCACTTGGAAAAAGAGAGCATCAGTCAGAGAAGACAACAACTCTAGCAACCTTCCCAGAGGTGTGCAACACTCGGTCACTGTAGACATCCGTCCAGGTACCACCCGTAGGAAGATACGAGCAGCCCGGGAACACATTCGCGCCAGCCAATCCCTCGAGCTGTGTAACTCTGTGTCTTTGGAAACAACCACCAGAGTCCCACCTGTAGAAGGAAAGCATCAGTCAGAAAAGACTACCACTCTAGCCCCTACCAGAGATGTATAACTGTGAATTCGTTGAGACAACCACCACAGAACCGTCTGTTCGAACGTAACATCATCAATCAGAGAAGGCAGGCATGGTAGCCCAGCTCAGAACTGTGCAGAGGTCAGTCAGTGAATCCATTTGTGTAGTTACACCTGTAGGATGGTAATATCCGTCAGAGAAGACAACAAATACATAATTCTTGGTAGAAGACAAATGCGCTTTGTCTACTCGAAGAGACCTCAACTCCTACCAGGCTAACACCATAATAGAAGCTTCATAAGACCACAGTAACTGCAGGGAAAGGTGTGGGCTTCATATATTGTGGGACAAGGCCTGTGAAGTTAGCCAAAGTACAACGAAGGAAGCAAGGTGGTGGGATACCAAAATACTGCAAATTGTGGCACATGCATCTCAACATCCGGTCGTGGAAGGGGGCACCCATGCACGATGAAGGAAGCAAGGTGGTGGACACCAAAGTACAGCAAATTGTGGCTCGTGCATCTCAACATCAGGCGGTGTGAGGGGGCCCCGAGTATGGGTCAACAACATGGAAGTTTAATCAGGTGCTGCACCTGGTGAAGCACGTGTAGCAAGGGTACATCTGCATCGAATGTGAGGGAGCGGCACAGGTAAACTTGATCCAGTGGGAAGTATACAGCTTCATGGATTGGGGCGGGGGTGCGGCACGTTCAGTCAGTATCCAATCAGGAAGGGCTACTCTGTCAAGTGTGGGAATTGCACGTCCCAATGTAGCAGCAGGAGCAGAGGAAGCCGGGGGCTGGTTCAGTGGCTTACAATGAAGGTATACATTTGTGTAAATTGATGTCCATGAATGATTTAGGTTGACTCGGTTGAGTAAGGTAGATAATGCACATGTCAGTACTTGCAGGTTGAAATCCTTACCATGTGGGTTGGCACAGTAGTAGATTATGTCAAAACTGCATGTGTCTGCCCATCAGCACATATATATGTAGCTACCCATGTATGATGCGGTAGGTTGACCGAGTAGTAGATATTAACAATACAGCATGTGCCACAGCACACGTAGATCGAAGAACATGGTTCAAGCTGGAAAGGGCTCAGAACTATAAAGGGCGTGTGCTTCACAGGTTAGACCAGCGCCTCGGGGGAGTGGAGGCAGGACTCAAGTGGGTATGAGGGAGGCGCTACACGTGTATATCACAGTCATTGGTAGGGTGGAGGGCTGACTCAGCTGTAAACATTGACACACGTCAGAAGGTATACATCCGCACCTCAGAATGTAGTGCGTCTATATCAAAGTCCCAGGTAGAACAAGGGTGAACTCAGCCGTATACGATGAAGGTGTTGAGGTCCTTGGGAGACAGAAGGTGGGCTTGGCATGTGACTAGTGATAGTGCTGCTTTAGCGGCAGGGGTAGGTCGGCATCCGTGGGGGACCTCAGTCTGGGTAGATGATGAACCCCGAGAAGGTGCTGTACTTGTTGGTGTTCCCGCCGTGCACTTTGCCCCCGTCAAGCTTGATACACACCTCGTCGCCCACATCCAAGTGCAGGATGACACTGTTGCTAGCGTAGTCGTAGTTCTGGTCCGCATCCTGCGCAATGGCGCTGGCCCGCACCTGCATGTCAAGAGAGAGACATGTCAATTTAGAACCACTCATTGGCAAACACAGTACAGGGAACTTCAAACATAGACCCAAAGTCCACAATGCAGTTGTTAACCTGCAAATGGAACCAAAATCAGTTTTTTTCTGTTTATATACATTTTTAATCATGCTTCTAGATTCTTGTTCAGCCAATGTGGAAACAATGAGCTTCAGCTGAAAGGTGACATTTCAGTTATGCTGACGACATTTCAGGCATTTTGTATTAGAGCTTTTAGACAAAATGACACCATTGTGAGACTTGGTATAATTTGGGGTCGCTCGGGAAAAACAAATCCTATTGCAGGAAAACCAGTGCAATGCAAACAGAAAGAACACGGGCTGCTCCTGTTCGCCCTTCCAATCACACGTGTTTTTGTGCTTTTTTTGGTGCAAAGTGGATCTTTGCATCAACTTATTTGCGAGGGCACAGTTTGTACTAAAAAAGTGCAAAAAAGTAGGTTCAGCATTTTGTGTAACTTTGTGTAATTTTTTGGAAATTTCAAGTAATTACAAACAAGGAAAGTCTGAGAATTTTGCAACAGAAACAAATGGAGAGACTGTTGCATTCTGCATATAATATTTCATAATTACAAACTCCACAATATAAGTATGTGTGAGAGGTGAAGGCAGCGCTGGTGCAATGACAAAGTGAAACAACAATGCACTTACATACAAGGTCCTGGGATTCCTAGCACCAGGCACCCCTCGACATATTGTTTGGGTAAAAGACAAGTTTTCGTGTTTATTTTGTTTACTGGACAAGAAGGCCCCTGCAGCACAAACCCATTGGATGCCAGTTTACAGTACCACAGAATGAATCTGTGTCTGTCACTTAGGTAAGATGTATGTCCATTGTTCAAACATGCATATACGATTCAGTAAAGCAAATGCCTTTGCTCTTAAAACAACCACTCGAAGGACGCGTACTGAGCTGTGAGCTCAGTTTGCATTACTGACTGTGGTTCCAGTATAAAAAAGTTTACCCATATTTGCACAATTTCATAATTTAGGGCTATTTATAATGCTCCCAGATTACCCCCTGATTATAGCAACTACATTCAAAAGCATAAAAGCAAGATTGGTGATTGTTTGCTTACAAAATTAAATGAACGTTAAAAAAATGTGCACCTTGAAAAAACGTTTTGCTAATCTATTGTGCAATTATAAATATCATTTCTCTGAGGCTTCATTTAGCAAAACGTGTTTTATGCATGCCAATAGTTACAAAAAAGATTAATAATGGAAAATCATTCTGAATACATTGTGGGCAACATTATGGCCAACTTGAACATGAAAAAGGGGCCCAATTCCTAAAGATAGTCACACGGGTTCACCCGCAATTACATGTTCTTGCATTAGGGAAGGTTTACAGCTTACAGAAGTTCACAAGAATTCACAGAAGTAAAACTACAAACCATACTCCTAGCATACTTTTGTAATTTCCATTTTGTTGTGAGCAACATGTCCGTATATTTGCTCATGCGAAAATCTGCCGAGCAATTACAAATTCACTTTCCCGACACCCCCTATTTTAGGTCTCGCCTGTCAATGCGCATGCGCATTGAGCTTGCAAGACTATGGGGGCTTAAACAGACTTTAACCAACTTGCAAGTCGATGGCGATTCCTTGCAGTGCCCGTGAAATTCAAGCTCAATGCGCATGCGCATTGACATTAAAAGCGCGTGCACATGCCCCCAGCCGCCTGCCTTGCATTACACATCAAAGGCAGCCCAGCCTCCCTCCCGCAGCCCCTGCGTCTTCACACCCTCATCGCAGCCTGAAATCGCCGTCTTTTCCCTCAGCCGCACTCCTCCCACACCCCCGCTCCGCCTCCTCCCATGCCTGCCTTGTCGCATTTCTTCAGGGACGACAGTCTTAACAAAAGCGACTGCTGTTTGGTATGATGAGAAGGTAAGCGTTTGGGTCTTTTGTTAGCCCAAACGGGGCATTGTTTCCGAGAGCTTTGAGCCAATGTAATTACTTCAAGCTGCTTATTATTCTTGGCTTCTATAAGGCGCATGTGGATTCTGCGGTCACTTTTACCAGAAGCGGTTTAGCATTTTGCCTCTGTTTTTGAGGCACATTTCAGATTTTGTATGCATGAAAATGTATGTTGTGCCTATTTTAGAGGTCGCCCTCCTCCTCTGGCATCGTCTGTTTTGCTAGGTGTGCCTATGCTTGTCTTCCGTGAAACTGTCTGTTCTGCCTCGAGCAGAAGGAGGCTCAAGACGCAGCTTGCCTCTTGTGTCATCCACCTATGCATCACCGCTTACAGTGCGGCTTCTTTGGTTGCAAGCCGCCTCCAGCACAGCCCCTGCCCGATAGCTTTGAGTCTCTCCTACCCATCTGTTGGCGGAAGCCTCTGCTCTCCACACCGATTCCTCTCACAGAACGGGGCATGTTTCCGAGGGCGTCATTCTAACTCGCAGTTTCATTAGCTGCCACAGCATGCCTACCACTGGGATGCAGCCCAGGAGCCTCCCTCCCACAGCTTCTCTAATTATTCACGGCCGGCCGTCCGGCCGTCCGGCCCGCCATACTTTCAGTTTGACCTCCCCCCATGGCCGTGTCTCCTTAGCGTTTTGAACCGAAAGGGCAACGATGTAAAGCGAAAGCTGCTGCTGTACCCGGTCATGTATGCATTTACAGATTCGTTTTTTTTCCAAACCTGGTATGATGGTGTCTAGGCACAGCTGTCCTGTTGTCTTTTACTACATTTAAGAAACTCGTTAAATAACCCCGTAGTGAAGACACGTGGTAGCTCCTTCCCCAACCCACTTAAACAGACAGTGTAAATGGAGAAGGGAATATTTCTTCCCTAATACTGCAAAGCCTTCCATAGCATGTGAATGCAATTTTTTTTACACATTGGTGTATATTTTATGGGGATGCGGGTTTAGACCAGTAACCACTTTTTAATATACTATTTTTTAACTAAAATGTGCACCCTGCTCCTCCACACACCCAGCCCCGACTTGTTAAGATGGCCAGAAGTTTAGGAGGGTTTAGAATGCCAATTAGGTACTTACCTTTCTTTGAGTTTGTAGCCATTTACTATTAATTTAGCAAAGGTGTGTGTGTGGTTTTTTTTTTTGCATTATGGTCCATTTTCCTGGTCCTCGATCAGTGTTTATCGGTGGTACATGTTCTTGTGCGCCCCCCTCCGTAATTATGTTAGGCTTATTTGTACTTCACATTCTTTTATCTTGTACTGCGTGTGGTTTTTGAGAGGACTGCTGTGTGGAATTGATTCATCCTTCTCAACAGTTTTTAATACCTTTAAGGTCCCCTCGCTGCTTTAACTGAACCACCACGAGTAACTTATTCAGAAGAAGCTTGGTGCATCTACCGTGAGTGATTGGTTGAAAAGTAAACAATTGCGCTTTTTGCTCTGTCTGGGTTCTGCTTTCACCGTTCATTTGAATGGGTCTTTAATGTAAACTCCGACATTTTACAGCATCAAGGACTTAACGTCTTGTTTTACTGACTCGATCTACCAGCGTATAGCTCTTCAACAGGTCTGCTCTGTACTCTGCTTTACCACATGACACAAATGGGACCTTTACTCAAGACTGCTAACAAATCCTGCTCAATTGTTTGTTCTTATGCTCCTCAAAATAGGTCTTAATAAACATGCTATACATTCACCCTACTCAAAAAGCCCCCCCCCCCGATCTGTCATCTTTTGGCTGGTATTTATTTTTCATCAACATTACTGAAAATCAAGTACTGTTCACATGCTTCGGTCTCCGAGCAGTATTGTTATATTGGTGCAACAGTCTGATCTATATGCATAGTTCATCAATGTCATTGTCTTTCTTTTCTGATGCAGTCAGTATTCTGTTCTCTTCTGTATTTAGGAACAATGGTGCTCTTGGTTTCCTGGGGTAGGTTACACTGACGAAAATCACTAGCTAAATTGTTTTTTGAAATTGCAGCTTTTATCTGAAGTGTGTGTGTGTGTTTGCCAACTTCTTTACAAGCACCCCTGGCCATCAGGGGGCAAACCCTTTGTAGTCCTAAGGTATGCCCATGGGTCCTCCACATTATCTACCACACCCCAAGACATTAAGGCGGTGCATTTTGCCCCTAGGAATGGGAAGGGAATTGTTTTCCTTGTATTACTATGTAGTGGGTAGAACTTGAATGAAACCACCATGACATCCACCGCCACATCCACAACCACATCCACCACCACCACATCCAGCACATCCACCACCACTGCATCCACCACCACCACCACACCCACCACCACATCCACTACAACCACCACCCCATCCACCACCACCGCATCCACCACCACCACTGCATCCACCACATCCACCGCATCCTCCACCACCACATCCACCATCACCACCACATCCACCACCACCACCACATCCACCACCACTTCACCACCGCATCCACCACCACCACATCCACCATCACATCCACATCCACCATGACATCCACCGTCACCGCCACCACCGCATCCACCGCATCCACCACCACCACATCCACCGCATCCACCACCAAATCCACCATCACCACCACATCCGCCACCACCACATCCACCACCACTTCACCACCGCATCCACCACATCCACCATCACATCCACATCCACCATGACATCCACCGCCACATCCACCACCGCATCCACCACCACATCCACCACCACCACATCCACCACCGCCACATCCACCACATCCACCACCACCACATCCACCACCGCCACACCCACCACCACATCCACCACCACTACATCCACCACCACCACCACATCCACCGCATCCACCACCACCACCACATCCACCACCACATCCACCACCACACATCCACCACCGCATCCACCACCACCACCACATCCACCAGCACATCCACCACCTCATCCGCCACCTCATCCACCACCGCATCCACCACCACCACATCCACCTTGCCCACCACCACCACATCCACCACCACATCCACCACCACATCCACCACCATCACCACCACATCCACCATCACCACCACCATCACATTCACCATCACCACCACCACCACATCCACCACCACCATATCCCCCAGATCCACCCGCACCACATCTATATGTGTGTGGCTCTGTGTGTGTGTAGGTGCAAATGCAATGTTCTTGGATTTTTGTCACAATAAAATACACTGAACATAATCTTCACAAAAGTTATTTACAAACGTTTAAGCTATTGCCATTATAAATTACAATAACTTTTATTTAAGTATTAATTATTTACAAAATTAAAAGCCATTGTTATTTGTAATATCAATACATCTAAGTCACGTAAATACAACACACATTGCATTACAAATGCTATAGGTGTCACATTTGCAAAAGTTAAAACTATTGACATTGTAACTGACAAAGCTATTAATTTTGCTACTTTCAAAACCAACACATAAATAAAAAAGTGTCATTTACAATACCACTAGCTCAAACTTTTCTAATGCGAGACCTATTGCATTTCCAATGCTTGTTTCATCATCCCGCCCTAAAATACGAGCAATTTGAATGAGCTGCTAGCCAGCAGAAATGTACTCCATTGCCACAACGCTACCTTGATGTTGCCAGACCTAAGCCACAACTCCTCTCTCTCTTTACTTATTCACATCTATCTCTTTCTTTCCTCCTACATTACTCCTACTAGCAACAGAAGGGGGCCTGCCGGAAAACCTACCATGTACTATTCATCTTGTATCCTCACAGGCTGGCTTCCCAAAACGAAGTAAACCCTGTTCACTGTATGTATATGTATAAATACCATAAATAAAAAAATTAAAAAATTTAAAAAAGTATTTGACTTCTACCTTTATGAGGAGTACATTTTTAAATCATTTTCAGTGTTGGAATAGATTGGAGAGCAGTTGGTGGATACTCATAAACATATAGGTTTGTGGGTGCCTACGGTCTCAAAGGGCATTCCAGCCCTGGAATTACATCTTACTGCGATCTTTCAGCCTAGATGTACATTTGCAGGAAGGTGGCTAAATGAAAGTCTTGCTAAGACTATAAACATTGATGCAGTATGAGCCCTAGAGAGGCAATTGTCATAGCTTTTGCATTATGAAAATGAATCCATAATTTGCAACTCTTTGCATGGCACAAAAAGGCACACTTGGATTTTTTATAGGACAATTAGATTTCAGAAGCATCCTATCCCTTGAACAAGTAGATATTTGTCTAAAATTCCACACCATGTGATAACTAGAGGCCATGAGGGTTTTATGTATGTGCGGGACACTAATGTATTTTTTACATAATACAGCAAAGGAATGATTTTTCTACCTGATATTAGTTGATGTTTCGACTCTAGTGGAATAATAGGTGGCTCATCATCAGGGCCGAACAGGTTGTAAGTATCTGTAGGGGAATGTATTTGGGGTTGACAATATGGTCTGCTTTGCTTTTCCACTGCTTGCCTGAAAACAGCCCAATAAATGGGAGAGCTTCTGGGTCTTTGCATTATTCAAGAAAATAATTAGAATATTTAATTTTGTTGAAAGACCCAGCTACCCAGAGGCTCCTCCGATTAGTGTGCTCGGTTTCACACAAAGGGTACAAATTGGGACCCAATGGATCTCCTCAATATATATTTCTAAAATGTACACATTTACTTTATTATTAAAGCATAAATATTAGGCCTAGGCGAACTTTAAATTATGCGGGCATAATTATGGCAATTTTCGAATTACACTACTTACAAAAAAATCCCTGAAATTATGTCTTTACACCACTTTGATTAATGATGCACCATTTATAGTAGAAATGTACAGCGAACACCCAATTAATTGTAACAATTTACAGTGAATGAATGGGAGCAAAAGAAAATGAGCGGCTGTTTGGGGTGCTTCTGTTTAAATGCATCCTCATGCCATAAATTGGCACAAAAATGCATTTCAAGATAAAATAAAGTGCAAAACGACCAATTTGAATTTTGCATAACTTTCCATAATTTTGATAATTATGCAAAAGCAAAATACATGAATTTCACCCACCACTTTAATTATGCATGTGCACGTATAGAGGTGTTTTATTCATTTGGCTATGTAGATACTTGTGTTGCTTTTAAAATGCTTAGCTGCATATGTATATTTGATATGCATGGATTTTGTTTTTTTTGGAAACAGTAATTAGTACAGTGTCACTCGCCTACATCCCTTCTCGGGCCGGCTGCATTGTCTATCTTAGTCGGATCAGAAATCATCATTCAATAATAACAGAGGTAAAATAGTAACTTTCTTCCTCAGTGTAACAGATGACAGGCAGCTGCACTAAGACATTCCTGTACTGTAGTACATATTGCATACAAACAAAAAAAAAACTTTCCATTTTCTTTTTCGTTGGTTCAAACTTCCCCTCCCCTGTCACACCCCCCCCCCCCCCACCCCCAACTGGACCAAACTAGATGCGCATATCAGAATCCTAAGTCCTACTGTGATGTGTACTCTGTTCTCTGTGGACGTGCTTATTGGTCAGCAGTCTAGTGGGTGCAAACCTGCCCTGTCCCACTCCCCCTCTCTACGTTTTGGTACTGTGCTATCCGGGTCGAGTAACGTGTCTCCTGCTCAGAGCCCACCAATGCTGTAATAGAAGGAGTAGTGTGGTATCCCTCCCCCACTGCTTCTATCTAGTGCCGTGTGTCAGCGCTCAACCCCTCTCGTCCCTCCTGTGAAGGTGTCAGTGTGTTGTTCTCCGCATCCTTTGCAATTAAATAAGCCTGATACAAGCCCCAGAAATTATTAGGGCGACTTCAAGGTGGAAGTAGCTCTCCGAAAGCCTCCGATTGCGTGTTGCAGTAAAGCATCTCCCTGGACCATCTCTTCAGGGTCGGCAGAGGCCCTCGCATCCAGCAGGTCGCTACTACTTTCCGTGCCACTAAGAGACCCATATCTACTAGCCTACGCAATGAAGCAGGGATCGATTTCGAGTAAACCAGCAAAGCCAGGGACGGATCAGCCGGGAGCTCCTCCTCAATCATAGTGCTCATTTCGCTAAAAACCGCCTTCCAGAATTTTTGAATTCCCGGACAGTCCCATGCCATATGCATGAAGCCGGCAACCAACGCATGACATCTCTCACACTCCGCAGATTGCCTCAGTCCGTATCTGTGAAGCCTTTCCGGGGTATAATACACCCGTTGCAAATATTTAAAATGGACCAGCCGGTGCCTGGCGTTAAGGGAGACTCTCCTAGTGCTGGTACAGCAATAGGCCCACATAGCGTCATCTATTTGTACGCCCAGGTCCGTTTGCCATGACAATCTCGCCCTGGTGTAGTTTACTTGGGAATGTAGGTGCCCAATTTTGTACAAATTAGTGATTAACTTATGTTGGGACTTTGTTTTTATCACGTAGGTGAACTCCGGTATCTCTGAGGGCTCCGCTAGGTCCGAGCCAAGCAATTCCAGAAAGGCACTACGTACTCTATGATATTGAAATTTTTCTAGAAGCGTATGAAGCTCCCTTCCCTGCGAGACCTGTCCCCAAGTCTTGACTTTCCCAGCCTCAAATAAATCTCCCATAGCATTAATACCCAGAGTGTGTAAGGCCCTGGCGACCCCAGTTTCCACGATCGTGGGGAGCCATCTTGCCCATTCTATTGGCATCAGCGGGGAATACAAGAGTTCGCAGGGCTGTGGACGTAGTAGCGAGTGCCAAGCGTAGTTGGTGGCCATAACGAAGTCGAGCGTTCCCACTCTGCGGTCCATGGGGTCGCACACTGTAGCGGGTAGAGGGATGGGGTCTGCAAATAGGCGTTCCATTATCACATGTGGGGATCTGGTCGCCCATGTATCCAGGTGTGTAAGTGCATGGCTTGTGCAATTCGGTAGTACCTTTCAAGGTTGGGCACTCCCAAACCTCCCTGCTCATACGGGAGCATCAGGACCTCCCACTTCACCCTAGGCTGTCCTCCACCCCATGCCAGTCGAATGAGAAGCTTTGTGAGAGTATGGAAAAATTATTTCAGCATTACTATGGGGAGGTTGTAGAATAAGAAAAGGAATCGGGGAAGTACCACCATTTTGATGATAGCGATTCGTCCCATGAGGGAAAGTGGGAGTTTACACCACACCTCCACATCATTGGCCAACTTGCTGCAGGCTACGCCATAGTTTTCGCGGGCTAAAATGTCTGGGTCAGTGTGTATCTTAATGCCGAGGTATCTGATCGGTTCTGTTGACCACACTAGAGGGTACTCCATGTCAAATCGGTCAGTGCTCGCCGTTAACGGGAACGCCACCGACTTCGTCCAGTTCACACGGAGTCCGGAAAGTGCCCCAAAGTGCACTACCTCTCGTAAGACCGCAGACAGGTTATTTACAGGATCTCTAACGTAGAGCAGCGTGTCGTCAGCATACGTGGATATCCCTATCTTGTACGTCGGAAAGCTGATAGCTCTGTGTCTGTGATACTCGGTGTGTAACACTTACAACGCAACTTTTACGTCGTAATGCTGTTACAACGCAGCTATTACAACGCAGGATCCATTACATCGGATGCCATTACAACGCATGGCATTACATAGCAGATGCTATTACAACGCATACCATTACATCGTAAGTATTGGTAAGTATATAATTTTTTTTAATTTTATTTTATATTATATAATTGATTTAATTATAATTAATTATAAAAAAAATATTTATTTATGTTTTTAAATATTATAAATTAAATATATTAATTTAAGTAATTTTTTTAATAAGTATGAGTATAGGAGTATATGTTTTGGGGTACTGAGGTATATGTTTTGGGGTGTTTGGGTATTTTTAGGTTTTAGGGCAGGGTTTGGGTTTTGGGGTACAGGGGTGTTTTTAGGTTTTAGGGCAGGGTTTGGGTTTTGGGGTACAGGGGTGTTTTTAGGTTTTAGGGCAGGGTTTGGGTTTTGGGTTACAGGGGTGTTTTTAGGTTTTAGGATAGGGTTTGGGTTTTGGGGTACAGGGGTGTTTTTAGGTTTTAGGGCAGGGTTTGGGTTTTGGGGTACAGGGGTGTTTTTAGGTTTTAGGGCAGGGTTTGGGTTTTGGGGTACAGGGGTGTTTTTAGGTTTTAGGGTAGGGTTTGGGTTTTGGGGTACAGGGGTGTTTTTAGGTTTTAGGGTAGGGTTTGGGTATTGGGATACAGGGGTGTTTTTAGGTTTTAGGGCAGGGTTTGGGTTTTGGGGTACAGGGGTGTTTTTAGGTTTTAGGGCAGGGTTTGGGTTTTGGGGTACAGGGGTGTTTTTAGGTTTTAGGGTAGGGTTTGGGTTTTGGGGTACAGGGGTGTTTTTAGGTTTTAGGGCAGGGTTTGGGTTTTGGGGTACAGGGGTGTTTTTAGGTTTTAGGGTAGGGTTTGGGTTTTGGGGTACAGGGGTGTTTTTAGGTTTTAGGGTAGGGTTTGGGTTTTGGGGTACAGGGGTGTTTTTAGGTTTTAGGGCAGGGTTTGGGTTTTGGGTACAGGGGTGTTTTTAGGTTTTAGGGCAGGGTTTGGGTTTTGGGGTACAGGGGTATTGTAGGTTTCAGGGGTAGGTTTGTGTTTTGGGATAATTAAATTATATTTAATAAATTAAATTAATTTTATTACATTAATTACATTTTTAAATTAAATTAATTAAATTAAATAAATTATTTCAATTAATTTTATTTAATTTCAATTATAAAAATATGTACATTAAATTAATTTCATTATTTTAATTAAATTAAATTATTTCCCTTTTTTATTTAAATTACATTTATTAAATAGATATTATTTTATGAAATTAAATTAATGGCTATTTTAAAATGTATTTTAATTAAATTAGTTAAATTAAATTAATTAAATTAACTTAATAACATTTTTTTTAAAAAGGTATACTTACCTATACTTACGATGTAATGCCATGCGTTGTAATAGCATCTGCTATGTAATGCCATGCGTTGTAATGGCATCCGATGTAATGGATCCTGCGTTGTAAAAATTCCGTTGTAACGGAATGCGTTGTAAAAATCCGCGTTGTACTGACACCAATCCGTGATACTCTCTGAAAGCACACGCCAAAGGTTCCGCAATCAGCGCATAGAGTAGCGGCGAAAGGGGGCAGCCCTGCCTGGTTCCTCTGCTAATAGGGAAGGGATCCGAAACCATGTCTCCTAGCCGTACCCGAGCCGATTGGACTGTGATAGAGCACTCCCAGCATTTGGGCAAAGGGTTCGCCCACTCCTAGCTTCCTCAACACTCTGAGCATGAAGGGCCACTCTACGGAGTCGAAGGCCTTCTCCATGTCTAAGAAGACCGCGATGGCCTGCGTGTCTTGCCGGGTGTGTTGGATCGCGCCCAGTACCGTGCGAATATTGTAATTCAGGTTGCGTTCAAAACCGGCTTGCTCCGGCGCCACCAAACCCGGGGCCACCAGGGCCAAGCGTAAAGCCAAAACTTTCGCAAAAATGTTGGCGTCGACATTGATCATCGACAATGGCCTATACGACCCGCATTGCTCAGGGGGCTTTCCTGGTTTGAGTATAGTGACTATGATAGCCTCTCGCATAGATGGGGGCATCGATCCTGTCTCACATATTTCGTCAAATAAGGTGGAGAGATGTGGTATTAGCTTATCTTTGAAGGCTTTGTAAAAGCCCACCGTCAGACCGTCCGCCCCGGGGGCACTACCCGCTCTCATACCTTCTAGTGCATAAGCAATTTCGTCTTTTTGTATCGGGTCCATTAGGAATTCCCTCTGCCAATTTTCCAGAAAGGGCATTTTGATATAGCTCAGGTAACTGTCTATTTCATCCTCAACATCAGTCAGCCTAGCAGAGTAAAGTCGTGAATAAAATTCTTTGAACTCCGTGAGCATGTCGCCCTCGTCCTGAAGGATCTCACCCTCCTCAGTGTGGAGTACCTTGAGCGGGGTGACTCGCCTACTGCCTTTCATGATTTTGGCAAGTAGGGAGCTTGGGCGCTCCCCCTCGCCATAGATTCTCGCCGAGGCGTATTTGCCCAGGTGACGTACCTCCCTGTCTGCTTCATCATTAAATTCCTGGAGTAGTTCTTGCATTTCAGTCATGTCTGCTCTGGCATTACTCTCTTGGTGTGCGCGCTCTAGCTCCGCTATACTCTGCTCTAAGAATGTTAGTCGTTGCCGTATAGCCTTAAGTACACTAGAGTGTTTGGCCATCACCTGTCCCCTCACGAACACCTTAAAAGTCTCCCACACCGTGGAAAAATCTTCAACCGACCCAATGTTAGTGCTAAAGAATGAGTCTAGCTCTTCGGCCAGCTCTGCCCTAAAAGTCTCATCAAGAATTGAATATGGAGGGAACCGCCAAGTGAAGGGGGGTATTCTCCTCACTGGAGTGTCGAGCACCAGCAGAACAGGAGAATGGTCGGATAATGTGCGAGGCAGAACCACATATCTCTTTACGTGTTTCATCATGACCCGTGACGCTAACCAATAGTCGATTCTAGTATGTATGTTGTGGAAAGACGAGTAGTGCGTGAAGCCCCCTGTATCCGGATACTTGTCTCTCCAAACATTAACCAAATCTAGTGTGATCATATCCGCTTGCAACTGTTGGGCCGCTGCCGCCGGGCGTCGCGATGGCCCCGCCAACCTGTCTAGCTCCGGGTTGAACACTAAGTTGAGGTCTCCCCCCCAAAGTATCCTGGAAGCTGCATGTGGGGCACACAATCTGGCTAATACCGTGTAGAAGGCGGGGGAGTCATAGTTCGGACCGTATACGTTAACAACTATAAAGTCGTGACCTTTACCCACGCATCTCGAGATAACAAATCTACCCTCCGGGTCTGCACTCAAAAGCGTAAGCTGCAGCCTGGGCTTGGGGTTAACCCAGGTGAGTACCCCCCTGGAGTGCGAGGTGAAACCTGCCTGCGTGATACACCCCTTTAGACCCCTAGCTGTTAGCATTTTACTGGTTGGGACTAAGTGCGTTTCCTGAATGAGGGCCAGATCAATGTGTTGTCTCTGTAGGTAGTTCATCACCTTTCTGAGCTTACGATAATCGTTAAGGCCTCTCACGTTCCACGTCAAGGCCCTGATACATACCATTTCCCCATCTAAGCTGGGAGTAGTCCCTTCAGCCATAGTCATTACAATTCAATCTGTACAATGTGAAGTACCCAATTAGGAAGTGTTGCAGCATGCATGGAGGGATCATAAAGTGAAACCTGCGTCCCCTTACTCGTGCACCATATGGAACATTGCGGGACCATGCGAACGTGGGCGAGCATGCACTATTAATCACATACTTAGCGAACAGCACCAATTTGTCATAACTACAATTTCCAAGTTCTTTTCCATCACACAGAGCAGTTCTGAGTACTTTTGTAGGCAGCAGCATCTTGAAACACAATCCCCGTCCCCCAACCCCCCTCCCACAGCAGACCTCCCCCAACTTGGCCCGACAGGATACCTCACCCTCCCACCCCCAAACACCCCCAACCCATCCTCAACTTTACCCCAAGTAGCCCCAGTTGGGACCAAAATAGCCAAAGGCGCTAGGGCAGAGGTCACCAGGTTTGTCAACTGTCGCATTCCCAACATATCTCTGTGTAATCTGGCTCCTGCACCTACACACCCATATTGTCTACCATTGTGTGTTGTAGTCCCGGCATTCTTAGATTCACTATGCATCCCTTTCTCGTGCGGAGTGAGTACAACTCGCTATCCGATTTCCCCTGCTGCCTGCCCCATACTTTCCCCATCACAGGAAGCGTTAATATCGCAGGGCTACACCAATCACCCTACACAATCACTGTTGTCTCCCCCAAGCCCCTGCAAATGTTCCTACTCTTAGACATGGGGAAATCGCGCTGTTGAAGACCACATCATAGGTTACTACACAACTATCAACAGTACATGCAGACATTGCGGCGAGCATCACCCGGTAGTCAATCAATGGAAAGGTCTCACCTAGTTGGCGCTGCATCACTCTCATATGGGCTACTGCTCTGCAAACTTGTCCGTCCGCCCACATCGTTCTGGAATATTACTGCAACGAACCCAGCCCCACCCATGCACTTAGCAAATTACCACTTTGCGACTGTGCAAAAAAGGGGGGGGGGGGTGGGAAGCAAGCCACCCGCTTATTCCTGCTCATCCAGCGGCGTGAACTCTTCTTGGTCTCCGTCTTGGCTCCGCGGACTGTTCCTTTGCTCCTTTGACCATTCTTTTAGAGTTTTTTGCAGCTCCCTCGGATCCGTAAAGAAGTGAGACCGGCCTTGCCTATTTATGCGGAGTTTAGCAGGGTACAGCATCGCATAGTCCAGGCCCAGCTCTCGTAGTTGCTTCTTGTATGGGGCAAAATGACGTCTCTCCTCTTGAACCTTCGCAGTGAAATCCCGATATAAAGATATTTCCATTCCCTCAAACTGTAACTTCCCCTTTTCTCTGGCCACACGCAAGGCCGTGTCCCTGTCTCTGTAATTTAGGAGTTTGGCGATAATGGGCCTCGCTAGAGCACCAGGTTTTGGCCGGGGTCCCAGGGTGCGGTGCGCCCTTTCCACAATAAACATTGGTGAGAAGGTTTCGTCGCCCAGTAGAGTGGTCAAGAGTTTCTCAACAAATAGCTCCATTCTGCCAGTGTTTGTCGTCTCTGCCAGCCCCGTTATTCGTATATTCGAGCGCCTGGAGCGCGCTTCCAAGTGCTCCGACTTGTCTTGGATGACTTGTAGTAGTTTACTGAACTGTTTGCGGTCTTTGTCCCACTCCGATTGCGCTTCTTCGACCTCCGTGATTCTCCTTTCCGACATGTCGAGGCGTTCCGCGTGTTTATCCACCCTCTCTGACATGCAGTCCATACGATAGGAGAGGGCGTCAATTTTGGAGCCGATTGATGCCATGCTGTCCTGCAGTCCTTTCTCCATGACTGTCAGCATTCCCTTGATTTCTGAGCACATCCCGCTCTCAGGGGCTGTAGCTCGCAGTGATGACCCCGGGGTCTGTGATTCCGGGACCTTCGTGCGCCTTTGATCGAATGCGAGCTTGGACTGAGTCTTGTCACCCTTCCCCATGGTGTGTCTGCCAGTCATCTAGCTCGAGCAATACTTTATTCAGAGAGTACCTCAGCGTCCAGCCACACTTCGCCACCACAATTACTAAGCGCACTCTGCAACGCTATCCCAGCTGCAAGACTCCGCAAGATATATCCTGTGCATTCACTAAAGGCTGTCGAGTGAGCCACTGTTCGCTGCTGTTCGCTGCCCCTTGCCAAGGGTCACGAGTTCCTTGTGCCAATGTCAACCCGGGATCAGGGCCCCCGCCGCGCGGATCGCACTACTCGTGGGGGTAGTGAAGGTCTTTTGCCCTCGGTGGAGCGGTCAGATCGGGGGTACCGAGTCTACGCTGCTAGGCCTCCTGTCCGTGCCAGCCTCGCTCGCGGGCTCTCCTGGCGTCTATAAGGGCTCCGGCGCTCGAGGGTTATTGTGATTCCATCCCCAATAGAAGGCAGGGGGGGGTCAGGGCTCGTCGTACAATGGGTGCTATATGAGAGAGGCTGCGGACACACCTCCGAAGCCCCCGTGCAACTCTTTCCCCGCGTGGTGGCTCTATGCGGCACTCAGGGTACTGTCCATATGTCCCCCACACGCCTGCGGTGGTCAAACATTTATGGCACCCCACTCAGGGCACGGTGCTCTCTCAGCCCCTCCATGCTCCTCACCTCCCTTCTGCAGGCGGCGCTGCTCCAATCTCCGAGAAAGTGTCCCCAGTGCAGTGTCCCCGTGAAGATTCCGAGTTAGTGTTCTACCGTGGCTTCTGGCTTCTCAACCGCCCGTGGTGCACAGGTGGCGTCCCGAGCGCTGGGCCACACTCACAGCCACGTGCGTTGCCTCGCCTCCCAGGAGAGGCCGGGGATCAGGGCCTAGCGCTAGTTTCAGGCGCTCGGGCCCTCAGCACATATGAGCCGCCTGCGTGCCAGTCTCGTAGGGCTCCCGCCCCAGTCGGAACAGTACTGTGATGGGGGCTCTAATGTCGGACCCCTCCGACGATTGTCCTGTGGGACCTGGTGTTTCCCCTGGGGAGCCCGAAGCTCCGACCGTGTCCTAGGGGCACTCCGCCCTCAGAGCTTGTGCAGGTCGCTGCTCCTCACCGCTGTCTGCGGAGCCAACACCAACTTGGGGATGCGGCTCCGGAATAGCAGCGCTGTTGTGTCCGGTCTGAGGGAAAAGTGTGGCCGTGTGTCGCCACCTCGGCCGATCCACTGCGCCCCGGGGTGCGGCCTGATGTTGCGCCGCACGCACAGCGACGTATGGCGGGCGCCTCTGTAGGAAAGGTCGGGGATTCAGGCCTGGTCCGCCGCCCTGTGGAAACCTCAAAGTTCGGCAGGTGTGACACTCCCCAGGAGCCCGAACTTCTCACCGGAGCTGCCGATGTCCACTCCTCATCGGCTCTCACTGCCGGGGCATCCAAATCACACAACTGGAAGGATTAATTACAGGATAATGTGGGTATCAGTGAGGAGCTCAGCTCTCACGCGTCCTCCATCGACGCTGGCAAGCTCCGCCCCCCATATGCATGGATTTTTGCATGCATGTGTACGTGTATATGTGTGTGCCTATAGGTATACCTCGTACACATACCTAAAGGCAGGCAGTGCACATACCAAAATGTTCAGATTGCATGTACCTAAATTAGTAAACATCCCTCACTATACACCAAACCACACAGCAACTAGACATGTACATGAATATGGACGGCAAACACACAACTGCTGAGCCTACGCAAAGAAAAAACATGCGAAAACCCTCGAGACCTAGGAATGAATGTTCCCAATCCAACAGGGCAGCAAGGCCAAATAAATGACAATAAGGCGCCATACATCTCTGTTAACAAAACATATCCAATTTCTTTGGTGCATACCAGACAGAGGCCTTATTTTGTGCTCTACATTTGCTAAATCGCATGCAGGGGATGCCAGGTTCTTGGTGGTAGCGGATCATTATTGTAGACCTGGGTTCCTTTTGTTTCCGCCTTGACAGTTCTGGCAACATGGCTAGCAGTGGCGCTGTTATGGGGCAATGGTGGTGGCAGTCACGGCCAGAATGACTCGCGGGTAGGGGGCAGGAAGTCGCGCAGGGAGGGGGGTTAATTTACTTAAAAAAAACATTTTTTAAACTTACTGTCGCCTCCGGTCCCGGACTCCCGCATTGCGTCTCCTGCTCTTTCTCTGCTCACAGGAAGCAGAAGCAGGCAGCCCTGAGGCCGACCAAACAGTCAACGCCCATAACATTGAGCTAGCCACTCGTTACGACCTGCCCACCCGCCCGTCCCCAACCATGAATTCCCTTCTTCTGCTTTCTCGCGGTGCGAGAAGCAGGAAACGTAAAATGGTATACCTTTTTACGTTTCTGCTTCTCGCTCTGCGAGAAAGCAGTGGGGCGATGCTCCGACGCCCATGTGGAGGAACCGCCCCTGGGTAGTGAGCATTGGATGGTTAAAAAAAAGAAAGAAAACTGCACTTACCTGGCAGGCGCCTCTCCTCTGTTGTTCTTCCGTAGAGGATGCTGCTGCAACAAGAAGCACTCAGGCTCCCACTTTGTCCCAGCCAATCACGACTCTGCTGATAGCAGCTTCGTGATTGATCTGAGCACCATGGTCCGGCGCTCAGAGAGGGAGTGGAAGCCTGGGCATGTTATACATACAGGCTGTAATGCAGCCTGGGTGGAGAACATGCAAAGTGTGCATGATGGTTTGGCTGACCGAGACAGCTATCCAAATTGGTATGCACACTTAAGTGCACATACAAATCATCCCCCTGCTGGCTGACAGCCCAGCCCCTTAAAAAAAAACTGGGGAAGTTCTGTAAAAATAAAATGATAATAACGTTATGTTATTATCGTTTTATTTTTTGTGGGATGATGCTCCTGCGCCTTAGCGGAAGAGCTGCCGCTGACTAGATTTTAGTCCGCTTTGAATGTCAGTCGTCCTTCTCTATATAATGTAATCTTTCTAAATTTCTTTGAGTTAATTCTCTCTTCTCTGGTGTCACGGGTGAATTCACTGTTATCTTCTCAGTTTTTATTTTGCTACAAATTTCTACTGCCTCTTAGCCTTAGTTTTCCACATTAGCATTTCTAGCTGTGATTGTTTGTGATATGACGCGGTGCTCCTTCCTACGCGTAGTGTCAATGCCAGTCTGCTCTTCACTGATGTCTGACACGTGTGTGTTTTATTTCTGGTGGTGGTCTTTGGCTGTGTGGTTCCCAAGTCCTGGGCTCAGCTGCTCTTTTATGTGATTTACCATGACAACAGCAGCTGTACCGGTCTCAGAGGGCCTGCAAGTGCTTTTCTTTAGTTATTCCCAGGTGATTCGCTTTCCAGCCAGGGGCCAGGGCTATATCTTACAGCATTTAACATTTAGCATTTGAGCGCTGGGACGCCCCGTTGCTGGGGTAGCCATGCGCTATAGAAAAAACACCTAACATAACATAACATAACATAACACTGCCGGATGTCCGTGCATGGTGGACAATCCTTACCAATGATACTGTGACTCGGATTTATCATACTTTCACGCAGCAAGCCACTTCGCTGCGCTGTCTGAAAGGGAAAGGCCAGGAATGCGCCCTATTTAGCATTATATGGAGCATTTCTGTCCTTTCCATGCACTAGCGCACTAAGTGCCGCCTTGCACCAATGCAGGAACCCTTGCACCACGGTGAATGGCTGCCTGCAGTGTAGTCAGGATTGGTTTTGTGCACCTTCCTTCACAAAAACAGTCCCCTGAGGCATATTCCTCTATCTATTTATGCTGCAGAATGCAGCACATGTAGAAAGAGAAAAATATGAGAAGAAATAAAGATATTTCTCCTCGTTATTCCTCCCCAGATGAGGAGTAGCATTTTGACGCATTCCCAGGAATACCACTGATGGTAAATCTGGGAATGTGCCAAAATCCACGGGTGGATGCGGGGGAACACCCACGCTCCACCCATGGAATACCTCCCTGGGGCAGAGTAACTCAAGGCAGCGACTTGCGCTGCTCCAGATTTATCAAGCCGTGCGGGGCTATGCAAGGTGGCCTTATGTGACTTTATGAATCTCACTTTAGTATTGTGTCGCCCTTGCGTGCCCCTTGAATGGCACAATGGAGACGCAACACTATGATAAATATGGGCCCAGGTCCTTTGTTTGCAGTTTTATAAAGCACAAACGTGAACCAGCGCTTTACATAAGCAATATATTAGATTACACAGGGTGGTCAGAATAAATTTTTTCTTAGATACTGGTAGATTAAGTGAGTTTGCCTAGAATAATAAGATGTTGAGCCAACGGCAGGGCTCGAAACTGGTTCCCCAAGTCGGCAGCTCTGCCCATTAGGCCACATCCGGTCTTCTACGTTTCACTGCATGTTTCTCGCTGCCAGCCTACCTAACAGCAAAATATTCAAAATAATATTAATCTAGCAACATCAAATGCATTCTGTGCCGCCTTCAGGTTCGGTAAATTCTGTCTCCATGGACCCCTATACTGGGAGCTCCCGCTGCCCTAAATCTGTGTATTCACGTTCTGCAAGAAGCCAAAAGCCCCCTAAAACGTTATCTGCAGCGAGTGGAGAGACACAACTATATACTGAGCCACTCGGTTGCAAATATACTCAGTTTACGTCTTCAAGACCTGTTAACTAGTAATTAAGGGACTCATTTACAAGCCCCTTGCGCTGCCTGCGTGTCACTTTTAATATGGAAAAAAGTGACGTACGGGCAGTGCAAGGGTCTTTTAAATGAGCCCCTAAGTGTTTTGTATCCAGCTATCAGTCATTGGTGCAATTTATCCAAACTTAACTTCTGTATCACATATATGTTCAATACCCCACTCTCTATATCAATGTGCCTCCACTGTTGCCAAGTACACCATTTCTAGTAGAAAAGTTATTGCTGCTAAAAAAATACATAAATACATGTACACTTCTTGTACTTTTGGTTTAGGCTAATATATGTCAATGTCCATGCTAGCGACTGCAGTGTCTGTGAGAACCCTGTTAGTCCTCTTGCGAGATTATTCTAGGCTGCAGGTCATATTTGTGCATTTTCACGAAAACAGCGAAATGCAGCAAAACAACTTGCCTGTGTGAAAGTGAGAGGACAGGAATTTCCCATATCTATCAAGATGTGACCCATTCCTGTCCTGTGCTTGCGCACAATTTGCAGCCAAGCGCCAACGCAGGCACCCTTTCGCTGTGGAGCAAGGGTGCCTGAGTAACAGACAGGATTGTTTTTTAGGGAGGAAGAGACACCTACCTGCACAAAAAACAATCCTTTGAGGCTTTTTCCTCTTTTCACGTATGCTGCAGAATGCAGTAAAATGTAGAAAGAGAAAAAAACAAGAAGAAATGAAGATTTTTCTGTTTGTTAGGCCTCCCCTAGGATGGCATAGCTTTTTGACGCATTTCCAGGTCTACCACTCATGGCAAATCTGGGGATGCGTCAAAAGCCACGGATGGATGCTTGGGAACACCTATGCTCCGCCATGAAAAGCTTTCCTATATCTATATTATGCTACATAACTTGATTTCTTGCTGCATAATTTAGTAAACCCTACCACATATTTAGTAATCCTGGGTGGAGTTTACAGACTTTTACTCCGCAGAACTCTGCGAAGTGCCAGAAAAACTCTGCAGCGCTCCGCAGAATTCCGCCAGAAGCGGAGTCTCTTAAGAGGAGCTGCTCGCACTTATTTTGAGTGGCGGGAGTTTGTCCTGCACTCTAAAATCAGCCAAAATGGCACTATGAATCATGCCAGAGGGCACTGCTGATTTCAGCTGCTCGAGTAGACATTGTACCAGAGTAAAAGCTTCCTTATCATGAGCAGTTGCGACCTGCTGCGACCGTCCGCATTGAGAAATCTCACTGGTAGGAGGTCTAGCATGCAATCTTTTCTCGCGAGTGCTTGCCAACTTAACGTTGGCGAGCCGTTTGGAAGAAAATATCTGCTCTGTCACTTCTTGGATTTTTTCTGAACTCCTCGTTCCGCGCAGAGTAGGCATAACTCAGCAAACGTTACCGGCAGAGCAGAATTCTTCGCCCACCCCTAAAAATTAGGTCTAGCCCTGCCACATAATTCCACTGCCCTGCATATAATGCAGTACAACTGCAATAAGGCGGATGGGATATCTGTCACATTTGTGATGGAGTAACCCATCCACCAAATTCTAAATCAGGCCCTAACACTCTAAGACATGAGAATATGTGAGCCAATACCATAGCCAAAATGGAAGGATCTGGTGCCATAAGACGAGCCAGCAGCACATGCTCCAAGGATGGATCAGGTACTCCATATATCTGTTTTCCTAGATCTCAGAATGACACATACCAAACTATTATTTTATCATTTGACACACAAATTGTCATAGGATTCGTTGATAGTACACATATTGCTATCTGTCTACCATCTGCAAATGAATTTATTTTTAAAAACCGCAAAAATAGTCACTCTCTCAATATACAGGTTGTGACATGGCAGCTCCTCCGCTTTGGCAGGGGAGTATCGCCCCACTGCTTTCAAGTAGTGCGAGAAAAGGAAACATAAAATCCCCTGACTTTCAGTTATTATCATTTTATGTTTGTGCTGTTTTGCGGGCGGGTGGGTGGGGCTGCTCTGTTCTTGCAGCAGTGCAGGGGAGGAGTGGTTTGCACCAATCCTAAGTGCATAGTGACTGTTTGGATCCGCCCGCTGGGGCCGCCCTAACCAGTCATGCACACTTTCCCTGTTCTCGATGCAGGCTGCATCACAGCCTGCGTGGAGAACCCGCCCAGGACCCGTTCCCTGGTTGAGCGTCAAACCAGGATGCTCAAAACCAATCACAACGCTGCATTGCAGCGTTGTGATTGGTCTGTGGAGCCTGAGTGCCTACCAATTGCAGTGTTCTGATTGGTCAGTGTGATCTGGCTGTGCTTCATGTTTCTTGAGGAGAGCGGGAGCAGTGACACAGGACCCGGTGGGAAGGTAAGTATTTTTTTTGTTTTATTATGCGCATACTCGTGCAACCCCCACCAACCGCGAGCCATGTCAGACGCCACTGGGTTGTATGTAAGGCCTCCTGTATAATAACAGATCTTGACGCTCGATTTCCAGACAGCCCACTGATTCCTACATGTTCTACCACAAAGGGATATACAATAGGCTGTCTCTGTGTGATTTTGGTGACAGTTGTGTACTTGGTAAGCTGATATAAATTATTTTACACCCACGTTAGCATTCAAGGTAATAACCAATACTAACATTAAGTTCCTTGACTTTTTAGAAGGCAGCACATATGCATATGGCCTTGGATCTTAACACAATATATAAATCCAAGTATAAGGTTTGCACGGAGATACAACCGTGCTCACAAAACTACATGCTCTGTTATAGAGAGGACACTTGGAATATTAAGAGGATGATTCAGGTGTCTGCACAAGAGTAGTAGAGCCCTCCAGTACCATCCGGAAAAATGCTGCTAAATCACAGCTATGTGTGCAATGTTGCATAAGCTTGCTATGAGAAGGGGTTTTCGCGATATGGAGATTTAATCAGATTCTCATCCTGAGGATGGAATACCACTAATACACCACCAACACGATGGCACTCATTATGCTGAGGGTTGAGCACAGTATGCAGAGATCACTACTAATTATCTTCAAGGTAAATGAAAAGTGAATAGGAATAATGAAAACAAGACTACATGCTTGATGATACTTTTAAGTCAAAATATTCCTTTTGATCATGAATAATACTCATTTTGTGTTGCATTCATCTAGAATAATAATTTTCAATATTGTTTAGTTTTTTGTAAACAAGCATTATAGGAAGTCAAGTGCTTATGAAAAGACAACAACCATATTAGTGCTTTCTTTTCCTCTGCTTGCACTACTTTTCTCAGCATTGCCTGCCTGGATAGTACCACCATCATCTGTACTAAATGTAGGTTGACGTGTGCGCGCATGGTTCGTTACATCAAGCAGAGAGAGGCTACTTAGACTTTTCACCTCTTCACTATCACCTACCCCTAAATTTGCAGCCCTTGATGTAGTACTGGTTTGCAGATCTTCTATGACAGATGCAACCTGAACTAAGCCACATGCTACATCACTACAGCCCTGACCAATCTCAGTTTGTATGTTTACAGTGCACCTGGATACATTGATAGTGGCCTGTGTCAGTTAACGGATCTGCTTAATGTATCAAAGCACACCATGTGTTGGTGATGCCTACCCCATTCTGTTGTGTGGTCTTGTTGCATTATTGTAACAAGTTTGGCAATAGATTTAGTGAGCCTAGCAAGGTTTTCATTCATAACTAGCAGCCCGCCCCAGCGTTGCCTGGGGGCAATGAGGCTTCAGGGCCAACCGCCCAACCCGACATTGTCCGTGCATGCCCATGCACGGACACGGACCAGGCCCCCCTCCCGCCCGACTCCCTCCAGCCCCCCTCCCGCCCCGACTCACTCCCGCTCCGACATTCGCCTCCCCCTGCACACGGACCAGGCCCCCTCCTGCCCCGACTCCCTCCAGCCCCCCTCCCGCCCGACTCACTCCCGCTCCAACATTCGCCTCCCCCTGCATCACACAGTCTCGCACTGAGAGTTTAACTTTCCCTTTCCTTACCTGGCCGCAGCTCCTCACTGCACAGCCGCTCATCACTGCACCGCCACTCCTCCTTCGTCGTCCTCACACACGTCGCGTCGCGGTCATCACGCACGTCACGTCACGGCCAGCGCTAGGTCCCGGCGGCGCTACTTTCAGGGCACTACTTTGTTTTCAAACTTAATTTTTTTAATTTACTTTTTTTTAAAATTTATATAGCCTATGTCCATCTACACACCCTGACATTTTCATAGATGTATCGGCTGTGTAGATTGGCGCTGTGGTTCCCAAGTTTATCTGGCCAAAAGGTGCAAGTTCTCTCTTTATAATAGTAGTATAGATAATTTGACCATCCGCAACTGTTTTTCTAAAACGTTCTTGGCCATCAAGCAATTGTGACACCATCCAATTCATACACATTCGTTGGGGATTTAAAGTTTTGATCGTATTTTTTCCTTGCAGGCACTGCACAGACAGCCAGGAGACCAACATTATGAGACGCTGTGGTATTATGCCAAAGTTTCAAAACCCTGCATTGCATCTGTCTGCCTCTCAAAGATTTTGAGGAGGTTTCCCTGGCTGTACTTGGTTCATCTGCTACATCTGAGGAATCAGGGAGCGGTGAAACTGTAGCTCTTCCGTATGTTACTTGATCTGTCTGTGTGGCAGAGATGTCTGCGGATTGCTCTGTCTCACAAGGACTATCATTAGTGGCACCTTGCTCACAGTCAGACTCTATCTGTTATGATACATCTGTGAGAAATGTATAGCTGTACATTACTATACCGAGTTTGTTTAACTTGGAAATTGAAAAGATTTTGAAACTCACATTAACTTCTCTCATTACGGACTACTTTGAATAAAAATGTCTTTCGATCAAAACTATTGTATGTGTGTTTCTCAACACATAAAAATCAATTAATATTGTTACCCCAACTCCCATAATCCATTTGAAGGTTAAAACAAGCATTAAAATGCCAAAACCTCAAAATTATATTTCTTATAATTTCACAAATTTATGAAATTAGTATGAAATCTTACTTTCCAATGTAGACGGTTGATTTGAGGTATCTATTTCGGAAACACCAACATCAATCGAAGGCTGAATTGTTGCCTCAATCAGAGTTTCCATGGGTGTTGGTGGTGGCTGCCAACACGCCTCTGCCAAGCGACTTGCTAAATTCTCTTTGGTATGCAATGATAAATAGAACCATCTATTCCTGATTTCTGGGATGGTCTGCTGCAGAACACCAACTAAATGTATTTTCTACCGGATGTCAGTCCAGGTTTTGTTTTTTAGTGCTTCGGACACAGTGGAAGAGATTGCTCCAAACAACTGCTCATTATTGGCAACACTTCTCAGTAAGGACCTCAAGCTCCTTTTTTCTAAAACTACACCTTGGGCTGTCTGGCAGCAAGATCTTAATCAGCCTCTTTCCTGTGCATTTTTTGTTGTTTGCAGCCCAAAATTCCTTCAAGACTCCACAGATTCACTTCTGCAGTTTCATTCAATCCCTCTGTGTTACAGAACACCAGGAGGTGCATGTTTTTGAATACTTCCTTTTAGTGATGTCATCATTCTGTTACCAAAAAGCAACTTTTCCTATTTGTGATTTCCTAATACAGATTCACAATTTTTAGGATTCCATATTAGGAAATCATAAAATAGGAAATGCGAATCTTGCCAATTCTCAACTTGTGAAACCTGCTCTTTCATACAGTGGCATTAGCAATTTCCTAATAGCAATGCAGATGAAATCGCTATTTGGCAGTTGCTAAGCAAAACTTACGTACATCTAGCCCTTTGAGTTGAAGAAAACAGCTGTTTGCTACGTTGGTAGCCTGAAGTTTCATTGACAGCAAAGAGTCAAGGTAAATCCCTAATTTTCTTACAGCATTAACAGGTGCAGGTCCGGGACTCATTGATGTGGACCAAGAAACCTTGTTCTAGCGATCAATAGTTAGGGGGGGATGGGGGGGGGAGGGGGGTTGGCAGAGCCTCAATTTTAGAGGACTCAGCTTTAGGAAATTGAAGGACATCCACCACTGAGTCATTGTCAACGCTCAGATTGTAATGGTTAGTGTTTGATGTAGAAGTATTCTGTTGGCCTGAGATGGTGAAGGTAAACAATATGTTGAGCCAAACAAATGGATGTGTGCCCTGTGTTGATGTAATAAGTTATAAGTGGATGCACTAGTTTAGCTAGAGGTTTAGATTGAGTAGGAGTATGGAGAGTCTAAAACCTTGAAGATCACCACAATTTATCACAAAACTCCATAGTGGGAGGAATGGTAACAGGTCCTAGGTGATTGAAGTTTAGTAACAATGTGAAAAATGTCTTCGGATAATTTAAGGTCGATGCAATTCTCAAAGAAAAGAAGGCTTTCTTTCCCTCTCACATTTTGTTTTAAAAGTAGCCATCTGATTAAGATAGAGTTTTGTAGTTTCAGTGGGGTAACGTGACTGCCACATGTGGCCTCCAGCCATACATGGTACAAGAAATTGGGTTACTGGTTGAGGGGGGTGCAACCCTACTCAATCAGCAACCATAATCTCTTTCAGGGTGAAACAAAGAAATACTACTCAAACAGCAACCACAATCTCTTTCAGGTTGAAACACAAGCAAACCCCAAATTAACCTGTGCTTAACCATTTGATAGCGTGGCCCAAAGTCAATCAGGCTTAACTTAGAGGCAATGTGTAAAGCATCAACTGTGGTTATCTGGTTGCGGTAGATCGGGACAAAGTCACAAGTTCAGACAAACAGTGATGGAGCGCGGGCTAGAACAAGGGCAAATTTATGCCTGCTGAACAAAGTACCTTAAATCCTGGTTGCAGAGGATTGTCAAGACCCCACGTCAAGGATGCCCAGGATACAGGCCACAGGAACCAAATGGTTGGGACAAGAAAATTCCAACTTTCTAAAAGTGGCATTTTCAGAATTGTGACTTCAAATCAGACTTTACCACTAAAGATGGTTCTAAATTACAATTCTTTAGAGACTAAATGCAATATTCCTACCTGCTCCCAATTGAAAATGATCACTTATTAAATGTAATAAAGTAACCCAATGTTATCCCATGGGAGAGGTAGGCCCTGCAGTAGAGAAAAACAAATTCAAGAGTTTTTACTACCAAGACTTAAAAGTTAAAAGTGCAGGTCTTACGTTTTAAATACAATGCACCCTGCCATATGGGCTATTTCTGACCTACGTAGGGGCGACTAAAATGTATTAAAATGGAAGTTTTAGGCCTGGCATTTTAAAACTGCACACACAGGCTGCAACGGCAGGCTTGAGACATGTTTAAAAGGCCACTTAAGTGAGTGGCACAATCAGTGCTGCAAGCCCACTGCTAGCATTTAATGTACTGTCCCTGGGTATATGTAGTACCACTTTACTATGGACTTACAAGTAAATTAGATGTGCCAATTGTGTGTAAGCCAATTTTTGCAGAGAGGGCCAACACATGGGCAACAACATCTCTATTTATCTTGAAATTTTGTAGCACCATATACGTACCTTACAATCATCCCCCAGAAATCACTTTCTACAGAGCACCCACACCATACAATAAGCCGCCGCCTGGCAAATCATCTAGCATTTAACATGTGCTTTAAGTGGGATGAAAAAGATTTGGACTCTAAAGGGGGGTGGGAAAATAAGCATCACTAGAAATCCTTTCCAGGGGATGTGGCCCATGTCATTGAAGATAAGGCTTAAAATATGTGAAGTAAAATCATGTACTTCACACAGTGTGTGACCTGGCCAATATTTGGGTGCCTCTATGTACGTTTTCTGTAATTGCAGCCAGACATATAACAAACAATGTACTTATGCCTAAAAAAGCCAGGCATGTTAGCATTGCCAATGCTTGTTTGCAGTATCAAAACAATTTGCAACATCGATTTTGTTGTGAATAATCGGAATTGAAAATGTTTTGTTTTAATTCTGAGAATGTAAGACTGTGAATTAAACACCACAAATGTCTGTGGAAGGTGTAGTTTTCTTCTGATTGTCTCAATCATTCCTATTCTACCCTGCACACATCTCCCTCTGCAGTCTTTGACTCTGTTAGACATTTGCAATGTTTTCTTCCCACACATTTCTGAAATTCCTCACCTACATATCTCACATCATCTCTTACTTCTTCAGCACTATTTGTTTACTCTTTCCTTCTGTATGTACTTACTTTCATCTCCTCCACCTCACCATCGCACGTACACAGCCTACCCACTCTCTGCATTTTCTTTTCCTTTGGTGCGATTCATATTTCAACAGCTGTGCACCTCACTCCTTCAGACACTTTTGCATCATTTCAATTGACACATCAATGTCCATTACTCTATTGCCTAGCAGAGAGGCCAAAGATTGGATGAGCATGTAGTCTGAACACCTTTGTGATCCACTGAATTCACACTATAGAAACTTGCGCTGTCTTCAGTCTCCACTCCCTACCTCCTACCCATACGTCTGGAGGTTATTCAGTTCAAAGTATGCACTATACAAAACCATCCTGCTGCTATGATCTCCAAATCAACACTTTCTAGCCTGTTCCCTCTTCTATCCCTCAACTATCCTTTTTAATCCAACTAACAGACTGACAAGTCCATCGCTCAAATTAATGTCATATTGCCCTATATTAATTAATGACTAATCCTGTTTGGGTTCCGGGTGAGCGTGCTACTCCTCGAAAAGCGTTTTGATGCCTCATCGGGGGTACTAAGCGGTTTATAAATGCAAACCCGTCCTTCAGATCTCTCTACTATCCATTTCAACCCAAATAACAGACTCACATGTCCACCACTCAAATACATTTCATATTTCCCTGTACAAACTCATCACTAATCCTTTTTGGGTTCCGGAGTAGCATGTTCTCGCCAAAAAGTGCTTCAACACCTTTCCTGGGGTAGTGAGCGCTATATCATTGCAATTACAATATATTGCAACAAAAAAAAACTACAGAAACACATTGGGAAAAGGCAAATACTCTTAGCAACCCTAGGTGTAGTAAAACGTGTGAAATGTCAAAATCGACTGCATCTCTGAAATGAGTTACCTTAATCGTTTTTTAAAACACTGTTAAGAAATTAATGGATCAGTGCTTTTCCTTGAAAAGTTAAGGACATTAAAGTAGGGACCAGTCGGGCCGTTTTTCAAAGTCGCCCCACTTACAGCCCTACTACCAGGGATATGGCACAGCATGCATGTAAAGGGTATCATGCACGGTTCATGCTTGCTTCCACATCCAAGCCTCCTGCACCGCGTGTAGCTCGGACTCTGGTTCTGAACAGCGGCAGGCATGCATTTAGGCGAAGATTGCATTCTTTTGTGTTCATGCTCAGACATTCGTTTTAAAAGCAGAATGAAGGCATGCGCAGAAGTTAAGTGTTTTAACTGGCGATGCAGTGGGTGACAATAAAAAAGAGCCGAGCTGCACCTTTTATTAAAAGCTTTCTGCTAATAACCCCTGGGGTGACGGGCCAAAACCGGCCTCGACGCCTTGCTCGGTTGGCAATGTTGTCAGTCCAGAGGAGACTCTCCCCGTCAGACCTAGTAGTGCATGTCTACATCAGGCCCAGCTCCAGGAATTTTGATTTGGGTGGGCCATGGGTGCATTTGGGTGGGCCGCTGCGGGCTCGATTTGTCGTATACATGTCAGGGCAGGCCTGCGTCAGGGCCTTCCTTTATCTCTTCTTAGTCTTACAAGGCCCAGTAAAACGCACTCTTTTCCAAGTCTCTTTCTGAATATTATCACTCTAAAAAAAGTGTTTTTTTCCATGTAATGTTCCTTTGATGGGAAGAGGAGGTTTCTGAGGTGGGAGTATCAGGCAAGTGACACTTCTCAGGCTCCCTCTGTGCGAGCCTTCAGGGAGAATCCTTCTTCATTACTCCCTCCACCTGACCCCGGACTCTACAACGCATTCGCTTACAGGCTTGATTATCCACTACTCCTCTCCAGTGCACCTTATCTCACAGCTGACCTTGGGCCCCAGCCCCATATCAGGCACCATTGGGCTTCACTTTCATTATTCCTGGTAAAAACAGGAGTAAAATCACCTTCAAACTTAAAACATTGAATATAGCAGTAAATATAATTAGCACACACTTTTAAAGTATGTTCCACAGTAGCCCTTATGACTCGACTGCTAATTAAATAAACAAAAACAGAAAGGCTATGACAGGGCCGGCTTTAGCGCTGATGCGAAAGTCTTTTTTGGCGCCACACCAATAACCTCTTTCTCTGTAAATACTTTTACTACCACCCTCCCCCAGTGCCCCTTATCTCTCCCTAGCTCCCCCTTCACCCTACGACCTCTTCCTCGGATTCCCTCACTGTCACCCTCCACCCTTGCCCCTCATTGCTCCATAGCCCCTCCCCCTATTGACCTCCTCCTCGGACTCCTTCATTACCACCCTCCACCAGTGCCCCTCATCTCTCTGTAGCCACTCCCACCATGAACTCCTCCTCAGACTCCCTCACTGCCACCCTCCACCAGTGCCCCTTATCTCTCACTAGCACCCCCTTCACCCCTCCATCCCATGACCTCTTCCTCGGATTCCCTCACTGCCACCCTCCAACAGTGCCCCTCATCCTTCCGTAATCCCTCTCTCATATGCATTTCATTTGTTGTATAGCACTACTCATATCAGTGTAGTGTGTATCAGTACTTTACACCACGCACACACTATACAGAGACAACGAATCATACAAGTATGTAAATCAGTCTACAGGGAATGTCACATAAACCAATGAGGATTACAATCTGTATGAATCACATGTCATCCATACTGGTGGGCAGTATATTTTAAGAGGGTTTGGTCTTTGGAAACAGAACCTTAGGATTTAGGAGTTACTGATAAAAATTTATATCTGCCCTAAAATACTCATTTTAGCAACATTAAAATAATGGAAGACAAAGGAAGTTCTAACTATATCACAAAACAAAAAAAAGCGAAGTTCTTACTATACCATTCATGTTTGTATGCAGCTCATTGGTGACAGTTCATTGGTCACTGTCCTATGTTAGGATTGTAACTTCTGAACTGCAAGTAATACAAGGATCTCTGTGACAAAGGCAGTAACCCACTGAGCTTCCACATAAAATACAGTTCATCCACATTTAAAAACTACTAACAGACAAATGATTGCTCTCCAGCAGGATCATTAATCATCAGCATTCTGTGGGCATTTTGTATTGTCTTATTGTTATCCTGCATCAGCCATGATAATGATAACAAGCATTTGCAATGCAATAGGTCTCACATTTACACGAATTTAAGCTATTGGCATTGTAAATGACAATGCCTTTTTATTTATGTGTTTGTTTTTAAAACATAAATAAAAGGCATTGTCATTTACAATGCTAATAGCTTAAACTCTCACAAAGGTGAGACCTATTGCATTGCAAATGCTTGTGTTATTAAAGCTACCTTTCTTTTTCAAACCAAACCCGCAATTTATTCTGCCGCTGTAAGAGGCAAAAAATATCGTGCCTTTTAGTAAAAGAAAAAAAATCCATATTACTGCATCAGACATACTGGAAGGGGTTCTGGAGGGTCTGTGACAGGTAACTACAATTGTCCAACTCACTAGTACTTATTTTAATGACTACAACAGGATAACTTGTAATGCAGATTTCTGCAGTGAGTGCATGGTTCCTGAGAAGGTTGGCGCCCTTTGGTGGGCTCTGGATGGTGTAAACTTTGAAATGCTTAGAATGCCATGACAGTCAGCCTGTGTGTCCCAAAACACAGTGCCCGCACCCTGGGCACACGCTGGAGTCTCTACGCCAAACCACTTCACAGAGTGTGACATCCAAAGAAAGGCACGACCATCTAGTCTTAGAGCAAACAGCGCAATAGTTAATAACATTTTCTGCAGCCAGGAGTGCATGGGACACTGGCGTTGTGTGGAAGACGGTGCTCCATGAGGCAGATACCTGCTCATAGCAACCCTCTGGCCACTGGAGTCTGGTCAAGAAGGCACGCCGGAGCGGCCCTTGTCGCAACAGATGCATGCACTAACCGTTCTACGGGTGTGATAGCGTGTGGAAAGTAGGAATGGACCTAGTCACAGAATGAGTCGGGAACTGTATCAAGTTGTATATTTTCTATAAAGTGCCCCCTGCCACAAACTTGTAGGTTCGTAGCGTTGCCACCATCTGGCAGACTACAGTTTGCATCAGGCACACTGAGCTATCTTTTTGTGACCTCATAAGTTAATAACAAGTAATATCCATGAAAAACAAAAATGAACACAATTGGTAAGGACTAGCACACAGGAATTCAAATGAGAAGTATGAAATTGTAGAAGATAAAAGGGAGTAAACATAAGCAAATCAAAGCAAAACGTCTGATACATTTCCAACCATCCTAAGTGCAGGCTTAAACCCTCCGATGAGGGCAGTGAGGTTAACGGTTAGCAAGGTGAAATCTACAAAAAAATACAAAGAGGACATGCCTCTTACCAGCAGACAGTCTGCCAGCAAACCACAACACAGCCAGCCAACTGTTCTGTGCCCTGAGAGTGAAATAATAATTATACGCCAAGATTGGGTTTCAGAGCAAACAACCACTCAGGAAAAGTAACCTAATTCTCACTTTGTGGTTATGTGAAAAAACTGAAAAACACAAATATATTAGTGAATCAAAGGCTGCTTCCTGCACATTTCCTCAATCACAGAAACGGGCAATCCTACATGTCATGTTATGGTTGTCACACAAAAGTGGAAAACCTCATTCCACGTTAAGATGCTTCTTTATGGATAGGATTGAAACATGAATTTATAAAAAAATGTCAACTTCATGCACAATTCTTAATTTCTATCTGTCTGCTCCATCCTAAATGCGCTCAAAAAAAGAAGAGGTAAATAAGGTCATCTTCAATAAAAAGAACCAATACGTACACGGTTCATCTAATCTGATGAAGAGGGCCCCACATACTTCCTCCTACTCAACCTGTGATGCAAGCTGAGCCTCTGAGATGCAGAGGTGGATTTAGGTTTCAATGGAAAACAAGTAACAGTAACCTAACTAAAAAGACATCTCCCATCTGTGCTACTAAATCCAAGTGTGCAGAAAGTTATTTAAGCTGGACCAATAACAGATGTTCTAGTGCGTTGTTAACCCTGAATGCCTCAAACTCCTGCTTCAAGCTCACAAGTCTATTTTTCTTTATCCACACCCCTCGATTACACTTCCTCTATGCCTAGATCCTCAATGCCACCATCACCACCATTTAGGCCACATTTAGCCTGTGGGTGGAAGAAGGTACTGAAATGAATTATTACAGCAGAACGGGTGGCAAAGGTGACCATTGTCGCCTTTCACCAGTGGAGATGAAGGGATGAAAAAATAAACAAAGCCTCGTTAACATGTAAATGGTCTTTTGAAGATCTGTGAAGTACTCGGGTGCGGCTGCGATAATCTCTAAAACTGTCTGTGTGTGTGTGTGTATTCGCCCGGGAAGCTGTCTCAGCCCGGGTGCACTCACACAGAGACAACCCTTTGAGCCTAATGCCGTTGCGCGCCTGCCTTCAAGCCCTCACCGCGAGGGCCAAGGCTCCTGTTTGGGTGGGCCTAGTCTACATCAATACAATTATTTATGTTTTTCTTCCTAACAGTCTTTCTGTCTGACCGTGGAGCTGGCCTATAAGGAACAGCTCCTTCGCTTTGGCGGAGGAGCATCACCCGCCTGCTCGCAGAGGCAGAGGAAAATAAAAAGGATTATCATTTAACTTTCGTCTGTCCAAATCATGTGGGCAGGACCACAGCACTACAGCAGGGGGAGGGGGAGTGTTGGGCACAGCCATCAGTGCGTATGACAGTTTGGCCAGCCGACTTAGGATGGCCAAACCATCATGCACACTGACTTCTCACCAACTCAGCTGCCCTGCTGAGTAGAGAGACCAGAAGGCACAGGCTCCCAGCTCCCAGCTCCCGATGGTGCGCAAAACCAGTGGGCTCTACCCAATCCTAACGCTTCTCTCATGGGGAGAGCAGCATCTGGATTGGCCGCAGGGTAGTCTGGGAACCTGTGTCAAGAGGAGCAGAAGAGCAGTGAGGAGAAGACCGCCGAGCGTAAGGTAAGTGGTGTTTTTTCTTGTTTGTTTGTTACTGCCCCCTGCGCTGCCCCAACATGTTTATCGGACACCAGCTGCTACTACCTAGCATAAGTCACCTGCCCTGGCTGTCCATCCATCATGTCCAGTTGTGTATTTCTACGTTACTTCTACATCCATCGGCCTCAGCCTAGTCATTGCTACATAATGGAATGTAACCATTTACAAGGAACAGGAACAAAACAGGAAATGCTACCTATAAGCCCTCCCACCCTCAGCTGGGTATTATAAATAGGGTAGTATCCACCAGTTTCTTTCGGTAACTCAAAGCCTCATCAATGGCCTGAATCAGGGAGAGCGGGCAGGTTGTAACAAATGGGATGAGGACGAGTTAGACTAACAGTAAAGAAGCGTACCAGTACGTTTTCAGGCCATTATCTTTACTCCCCTTGCTCTCGTCCCAGTCATTACTACATGAGGCATACCAAGGCAATCACATGCCTTTGATGCAAATATCACCAACAACAGCAATATAATGCAAATCCACTGACCTTTAATTGCTACGCAGTGAATAATACACCCGAATGCCATACTGAAAACCAATAATAATCACTCTAAAGCTAATTGAAATGCTCCCTCGCCACAGTTGTTCTGTACTCCCTCCACACTGGAGTCTATAATGTTTCATGAAGGTGTGGTGTCCTCCAAAAAGACTCTTTGCCTCTCAGTCCAGGAGCTGAGAGATCTGATGAGCGGCCTTGTATACCTTCCGGGATTAACTCTTTTGGATTTAAATAAGCCAGTCTAATAGTCTCTTGGAAACACCTACTCAACCCCTGCCTTAAAAGAGTTAGCCTCTCAACTTTCAGAGCAGCAGGGTGAGTTTCACTCATGTAGTATCGTCTAGGATGAAGGAAAGTTGAACTAAGAGTAATGAAGATTACCAGTAAGTAACTGGGCTATGAATTCAATCATTGTATGTTTCCCTAACATTCTTGTTATGTTTGAGATTTCTGCCTATAGCATAACCACAAGTTCAGCCCCATGGCCTACCTGAGTGCGTAAGAGTGAGATGCAGACCCCAGGGACAGGATGCAGGGATACCGAACAGCACAGCTACAAGTGAAGTCATGTCCCAATCCCTACAGTGTTCCAGCTCTAATGGCAGTGTTGCTGCAAATCATAACTGCAGAGCCTGTGGCGACCATGGCAGCAATTGTGCACCAAGCTGAAGCTTCTCCTGTGTCCCACATATTGTCTATCTCTGCCCAGATTTCAAGGCAGAGAGAGTGGGCAGAAGAATGAGAAGAGAAGGATGAATGACTGGGCGAGGTCACGGTGGCCGCTATAAAGATAGGCTAGCATCGCTGTTGGCCCTGATCAAGGTACTTGTTAAACAAGCATTATAGCCTGCTCCAAGGGAAATACATGTTGTCAAAGACCTGAACTCATTGTATATACCCAAGCATCAAGCAAGGACCTAAAGCGAGAGTGAGATCCTCTAACAACTTTTACAGTCTAAGCAAGAGCGTGGCTTCAGGGGGATGTTTGGGTTGTGACACCCCACAAATGAATGCATTCTTGGGTTGGCAGCTGGTTCTGGGGGCCCTTAGTGGGTTCTGCTATGTCTGGGTCAGTTTATCTCAATGTGTGCCAAGAATGAAAGAAAAGAGAGAGAGAGATTTTAAAATGTGAAACCCGATAACCTGGAATCAAATACTGCCATTCTGCTTGTCCAAACTGTGTGTTCCTCTGCAAACATTTTATTTTTTTATTATGACATAGGAGATCACTTTTAAATACTTTAGTTCAGGACCTGCGCTGTAGAAGCACCTCTTATGTTTGATTTAGTAGAATATAATGTTCTTACATCTCTGATAAGAATTCACACCGTGTTTAGAGTTTCCATGACTAGTGACTTGCCTCTTAGTTCCGGTCTGGGAAAGCCATGGCTTGGTAGTTCGGACTGGACTGTTCCCATGAGGCACAGGGTCAGAGCTGATTTGCATATAGCCAGTGTTTAACCCAGGGTGGTGTGGAGTGCAAAAAAACGATGGATTTAGGCCCAGATCCTTGTACTGGGGTGAATGTATGACATTGTTCTACATTCTGTCCATCAACTGTGTTTTTTGCAATTTTCACCCCGAGTGTGCTGGGTTTACTCAGACGTGAGTCCCAGGCTCTCCACACCATTGGAGTCAAGCTATCCAGGCTGATGAAGGCTGATAGCCAGAAACCGGTCCTTGGATGCTTGATTCCGATCTGGGAAAGACATGGCTTGGTAGTTCGAACTGGACTGTTCCCATGAGGCACAGGGTCAGAGCTGATTTGCATATAGCCAGTGTCTAACCCAGGGTGGTGTGGAGTGCAAAAAAACGATGGATTTAGGCCCAGATCCTTGTACTGGGGTGAATGTATGACATTGTTCTACATTCTGTCCATCAACTGTGTTTTTTGCAATTTTCACCCCGAGTGTGCTGGGTATACTCAGACGTGAGTCCCAGGCTCTCCACACCACTGGAGTCAAGCTATCCAGGCTGATGAAGGCTGATAGCCAGAAACCGGTCCTTGGATGCTTGATTCCGGTCTGGGAAAGACATGGCTTGGTAGTTCGGACTGGACTGTTCCCATGAGGCACAGGGTCAGAGCTGATTTGCATATAGCCAGTGTCTAACCCAGGGTGGTGTGGAGTGCAAAAAAACGATGGATTTAGGCCCAGATCCTTGTACTGGGGTGAATGTATGACATTGTTCTACATTCTGTACATCAACTGTGTTTTTTGCAATTTTCACCCCGAGTGTGCTGGGTATACTCAGACGTGAGTCCCAGGCTCTCCACACCACTGGAGTCAAGCTATCCAGGCTGATGAAGGCTGATAGCCAGAAACCGGTCCTTGAATGCTTGATTCCGGTCTGGGAAAGACATGGCTTGGTAGTTCGGACTGGACTGTTCCCATGAGGCACAGGGTCAGAGCTGATTTGCATATAGCCAGTGTCTAACCCAGGGTGGTGTGGAGTGCAAAAAAACGATGGATTTAGGCCCAGATCCTTGTACTGGGGTGAATGTATGACATTGTTCTACAATCTGTCCATCAACTGTGTTTTTTGCAATTTTCTCCCCGAGTGTGCTGGGTATACTCAGACATGAGTCCCAGGCTCTCCACACCACTGGAGTCAAGCTATCCAGGCTGATGAAGGCTGATAGCCAGAAACCGGTCCTTGGATGCTTGATACCGGTCTGGGAAAGACATGGCTTGGTAGTTCGGACTGGACTGTTCCCATGAGGCACAGGGTCAGAGCTGATTTGCATATAAGCCAGTGTCTAACCCAGGGTGGTGTGGAGTGCAAAAAAACGATGGATTTAGGCCCAGATCCTTGTACTGGGGTGAATGTATGACATTGTTCTACATTCTGTCCATCAACTGTGTTTTTTGCAATTTTCACCCCGAGTGTGCTGGGTATACTCAGACGTGAGTCCCAGGCTCTCCACACCACTGGAGTCAAGCTATCCAGGCATTTGAAGGCTGATAGCCAGAAACCGGTCCTTGGATGCTTGATTCCGGTCTGGGAAAGACATGGCTTGGTAGTTCGGACTGGACTGTTCCCATGAGGCACAGGGTCAGAGCTGATTGGCATATAGCCAGTGTCTAACCCAGGGTGGTGTGGAGTGCAAAAAAACGATGGATTTAGGCCCAGATCCTTGTACTGGGGTGAATGTATGACATTGTTCTACATTCTGTCCATCAACTGTGTTTTTTGCAATTTTCACCCCGAGTGTGCTGGGTATACTCAGATGTGAGTCCCAGGCTCTCCACACCACTGGAGTCATGCTATCCAGGCTGATGAAGGCTGATAGCCAGAAACCGGTCCTTGGATGCTTGATTCCGGTCTGGGAAAGACATGGCTTGGTAGTTCGGACTGGACTGTTCCCATGAGGCACAGGGTCAGAGCTGATTTGCATATAGCCAGTGTCTAACCCAGGGTGGTGTGGAGTGCAAAAAAACGATGGATTTAGGCCCAGATCCTTGTACTGGGGTGAATGTATGACATTGTTCTACATTCTGTCCATCAACTGTGTTTTTTGCAATTAGATCCTTGTACTGGGGTGAATGTATGACATTGTTCTACATTCTGTCCATCAACTGTGTTTTTTGCAGTCTTAGTTCACTAATGGCATTGTTATTAGTGGGCTAGCCATTAATTTTTCTAAGATCATGATTAAAAACAATCAAATTTAATAAATGGCTGTCTATGCAGTACTATATAATCTGAAATACTAAGGTGAAATGTTTCCTCATGTTAAAGAAGTACACATTTTTTAGCATTTTAAATATACTGTATCATATTTTTACATTATGTTTGTTGCACTAAATACATACCAAATATTTCCATGGCTTGGCTCACGCTCAGACTCTTACAACCAAACCAAACCATTAGCTATGCTCTGGCTCAGCTCGTCTTAATAATTTTCTGGTGCGCCCACCTCTACTTTCAACTCCGGCTAAGTATATAGGGCCGTCAGTCACTTGATAAAATGATTTGTAAAAGGCAAGGACTTGAGACATGGAGCTTTGACTACATGCAGCAATTTGACAACTCCACCATGAAGGCTTCTTATAGCTGAGATGAAGACTGTTTCCAGTGAAAATACATTTAACGTAAGTGATCACAGGGCAGGAACTTCAGGCTGTTAAATTGTGCATACCAGCAGTCATAAGTTCTCAGGGAAAGCTACCAAGTTCAGGTGGGACGGGCATGGTTGTAGCTTCATGGGGTGTGGTTTGGGGTTTGACGCTTGTTATGGTTTCTTTGTCCATTTTTCTTGTTGTTCTCATTTCATTAAGAGTTTTTAACGTGTTTTTTTTAGAGGGGGGCAGAAACGTAGATATATATAGTGACTGGTTTACCCCAAAAATAGTCAATCTGCACCCATAGAAGTACTCTTTAAATGAGTGCGAATTTACTAACTTTTGGAATTTACAACCATAGAAAAAAGTAGGCTGAAAGCTGTGCCAGTCTCAGGTTTCCAGGCATACTGCTGGCAATCAAACACCCAAAAAATGATGGGCTGAATGCTTGCAAATACTCTAGCCAGTGGCAATCGCTCAGGTAGCATTCCAAACCATTGTTCTTCTCCCACTGTGGCACTCTAGACCAGGTGGTCTTCAAACTAGGGATGGGACCCCATAGGGGTAACTCACGTGATCCTGGGGTCAAATGGCCAAATGAAGAATTATGCTGATAGCAGTGCTTTGTTTTAAGCAGAAAAACATGAGCGGCAGTAAGACTCTTTGTAATGGGCCACTGCTAACATCTTTTCTCATTTATATCCTAACCCGAGAGATTGTGTCAAAAGGGAAGGGACTCCAATTATGCTTCAAATCCCTCAACCCCTTTTCTAAAAATTACACTGTGGATACTTTTACACTTTAGTAAGGCCTGCCTGTCCAAAATAGTATGTTTAGCCATTGTGTATTTGATTACATTTTGCAAATGGTAACAAAACGTAACTGCTATATTTAAATAAGTCTAGACATATTTAAACATTGCCAGTTTTAATAGAATAATTGAGAAAAATTCTGAGGGGTGCCTCGATGATTTTTTTTCCCACTTGGGGTGCAGCATTAAAACGTTTGAAGACCACTGCTCTAGACAGAAGCACACATAATGCAAACCTGTATCGACCCTGTTTATCATGGAAACAGACAATCTGAGCCTTGGTCATCTCACCCCTCCACCCTGCAGCCCACTGCTGTTTTAGTTGGAAAATCTGAGATCCACATCCCACATATATAATTGACTAACCTAGGCCCCTGAGTCTATGGTAGACAGTGCTTAATTTGTAAAAGAATGACTGCTGTTTCCCAAAGCTCTGCTCTGCCGATGCTATTAGAAACGGTACATCGAACACCAAGGCTTCATGGTGTTGAATTTACCTCAGGCCTCGATAATCCACTACCAGACAAGGCTGCCCCTTTATCTCACTCTTGCCAGTCCCTGCTTTCTCCCTTAGCGTCTGTATCTTTGCCTCTTGGTCAATATCTGATGAGGTAAAAATGAGTCCCAATCCCCAAAAACCAGTCCCAGAAGGCAGAAGGGTATAACACTGCTAGACATCTCCACTCACTCGGGTTAGAATATTCTAAATTAAAAACAGAGAAATAGAAAGACAAACATTGAAATGATGGAGCAGAAGGTCCGTACCAGCCATTATTGGCCCTAAGCCGCTCCATGGCCTTCAGTGAATCTCCTGGCCTTCCACTGTTCTAATTGTAATAGTTCAGTTGGAGTGCAGGTTGGCCTTAGCGGTGGGTACCAGCATAGTGAGATTTTGCAGGAAAGTATCCCAGCCTATTAAAGCAGTCACCCAGTGACTTCTATCCCCTACAACTGAGTGAGTCGAGCACAACCATGTTCACCATGCTCACAATGGCACACTCCATCAAAGGGTGTGCAGGCGAGCTGTGTGAGGGAGCAGAGAACGTGGCGTCACGACAGAGCGAGACTGTTGGGAGGATATGCAAAGAGAAGCTGAGGAATTATATAGCAAATGAGGCCTTATATGTCAATTAACGTGCTTTCGACATACTGAAGAATATTTATGAAATAACGCAAGGTCTGTTTAATGTAATTTGCATTATTATTCGTAGCATTAACTCGGAAAACATTATTTCACTGTTGTTTCTGCAGATATACCATTAACTCTAACAAAAATTTGAAAATATTTTCACAAATATTCCCTCATTTTGCAAAAGATTCGCATACTTCTACCGAAGGCTCTCCCCGTAGCACGAAAATGTCCCGGGGATGGTGTCCTTCAAGCGCCAGGGCCATCCAAAACCACAGGGTGAAAGTGTATTTTCCTTAAAAGTATTTTTTATGTCAGGGTCGTTAGGCACAATGCCCACGTCAGCAGCGAAAGCAGTGGAATGTCGGTCCCTCGCCATTGCTTAATGCTCCAAAATGACTCCTCTGTTTCAAGGAGATACCATTTTAGCCCCACAAGTAAAACTGACGGAGTAAAGATGGGGCATGGTAGTCAGTACTGTCAATTCATTTCCGTACGAGAGTTCAGAGGAATTCTAGGACTGTAAACAGGGCCGGACTGGGAAGCAAAACTGGCCCTGGCAGAGCTCGGTGGGCCCCCCTGGGAGCGGCCGAGCTGTTTGCCGGGGCCGGCTTTGGACAATTATGTTACAGGGGTCGAATTTGCAGCAATGCTGCAAAAACGGTCCTGTAACAAAAACGGCCCCCACCCTAGCGGCCCACCGGGGGAATCCCCGGTGCCCGCTACGGCCAATCCGGCCATGATTGTAAAGGCTTCCAACGTGGAGGTTATTTGGAGAGATGGGAGGGGCGTGCAGAATGCTATTAGATGAGACTGACTTTAGATCGTAGGGCCAGAGAGTAACTAGCTCTTGTATTGCAGAACCTGCTGATACTCAGGAGCATGCTTATCAAAGGGTTGGCATTGTCCGGCCCCTGTGTGACTTGGTAAATCTGGAGATGCTTGCTTGCATTACTCTGCCCCAGGGAAGTGTTCCATGGATGGAGCTTTGGTGTTCCACGCATCGGCTCGTGGATGTTGACACACTCCCAGATTTACTGTGAGTGGTAGATCTGGAAATGTGTCAAAAATGTAACAGGCAGAAATATGTTTATTTCTCCTCATATTTTCCCCTTTTACGTGTGCTGCATTCTACAGCACGCATAGCAAGAGGAAAAAGACTCAGAGGATTGTTTTTGTGCAGGAAGGTGTCCATTTCTGGACAGAAACAATCCTGCCTGCCACTCTGGCACCCTTGCACCAGAGTGCAGGGTGCCTGCTTTGGCGCTAGGCAGCACATAGTGCACCAGCGCAAGGAGAGGGAAGGAATGCGCATGCAATTTTAATTGCGGTGCTTTCCTGTCCTCTCCCTGTCATGCAATGCAGCACAGCAAGGTGTTTTGCTGTGCTGCATTGCGTGACATTTAGATAAATATGCCCATCAATTTGTAACCTGTCAAGTTTCCCAGGTCCATGCATGACTAGTTGGCCCAGTTCTGTTTTTTCTTACAGTTATGGGACTTAGAGTCCTCATCTTATACTGATCTAAATAAGACCACATGTCCCAGAATTCTAACAAAAAATGGGACTGGCATAACTAGTCCCACATGGGACACTTGGCAGATATGTAGGGGGTTGCCAGTGGGCCGTTGCTGGACTCCTGTGTGGCAAATAACCATCTTTAAATGACTGGGGCGACCAGTGGCCCGGTCTTACTTTTCTCTTGAGACTAGTGGACAAGAAAGTATACCATTCTTCGACTGCAAGGCTGGATGATGGACAGCTCAAAGACTGCCTGCCAGCTGCTGGCCAGCTATTGCACCGTGGGGCTAGCAGCATTCAGTAGCCACAGTCACCAATAGTGTGATGGTTCAAAGATTTGCCAGTTAATAGACTGAATTTTAAGTTATTATGTCTATGGTGCGTATAAAAAGCATCTAGAGGGCAGCAGATCATTTCACCGAGCTCGGAAACTTACATCCAAGATGTACGTGTTGGATGCAAAGTTCTTAAAAGTACAAAGGAAGGGAAGGTAATCGAGGTGAAGCTTGCCGAAAGTCCCTTAGTTTGAGGAAGGTATTTTCTGAAGAGCTGAGTTGTGATATACTTCCTTAATTACTGGAATGATGAAAAGAAAGTCTTAAGTCTTAAGTCTTAAATCCAGCAAAGTTTCTTGCAGAGTTTAGGTGCCTAGAAACTGCTTGTTTGGTGCCTTCTACTCTGTCTGGCAGACTGTCGGTATGGTTGAATACTGAAGACAGAATATTGGAGGGTCACTATATCATTACCATAATATAGAGGTGCAAACTATACCTAACTCCACATATACGTACATTGGTGGTATATTTGTCTTCGAGGTATGTAGCTATGGAGTTAAGAATAATACATCCATACAGCCCTTTGTGCATTTACCTGTACGAGATTTTGTCTCTCGATATGTTGGTATGGGATGCTACTTGAAATGCTGTCAGTCATTGACAAATAATCAATGAATCTATAAATGGATTATATTCTATTGTGACAAATTTCATTCAGACATGGCCAGCAAGTATGTGCACACATTGACTCTGGCCATCTTTTCTTAGGTTTTGTTTTATTTGAGCAAATCCCGATAAAAAATGGCTGCAATTGATGCGTTCCCATGAACAGTGGCCATCTTTGAAGGGAATTTACTGAATAAAGTCAAACATGGCCACCGCGGAAGTGCTCTGATCTGCCGCTGTCATCTTTTATTGCATTTTATGTTTTACAAAACTGTTCTGAGATGGATGCTGCAGATATCAGTACAGCTATCGAAGACCAAAATAGCATTGGCAAATCTAGTACGTTTTGCAGCCGAGACCCATGAACATCATTTACCCATGTCTTGCCCCCGGTACACCTGGTAATGCCTTTGTGGCTCCTGGCCTCACTGTTGGACTGGCTTTTCTGGTAGTCTGGCACTGCCAGGTGGGCTAGCTTGTAAAGGCCAGCATGTGGGCTGTTTTATTTTCTAGTCCTGTCTCAGCCCATGGGCCAAAATAAATGGCCCACACACTGACTCCTATAAGCTGATCCATCTGGCAGTACCAAGCTGCCAGACAGCCCGAAAGGCCAGCCCAACACTGCCTGGCCTTAGAGGTGGTAAAATCACTGCCAAAAACACAGGGCAGCTCGCTTTTATGAGTGCTGGCAGGTGCTCCACTCTCCTTTTTTTCTGCTAATTTTCAATCACACTAATAGTGAATAATATTGTATTACTCACTATAGTTATATGGGACTTTTCCTGGAAGCTGAGGTGGGAAACAAAAAAAGGCTTTTAGCTATATGTGGTGTGCATGCTTATATGTTAGAGTGTACTTATGTGAGAAAGAGCTTGTGTATATGTAAGCATGTGTGTATGAGTGAAAGGGAATGAGCCAATGACAGGTAGTGAGTGATAATTTGTTGGATTGAGTGTTGGTGAGTATGAGTGTGTGAGAATGAGCGAGAGTAAGAGTGAATGAATGAGAATGAATGAGTGGGAGGGGTTAGAGAGTGGAATCATCACTGTGAGTGAGAATGAGGGACAGTGAGAGACAAAAAGAGTGAGTAAGAGTGATTGTAAGTGAGTGTGAGTGACAAAGTATCATTGAGTCAGAGTAAATGTTAATTTGAATGAGTATATGTTCAAGTCAGAGTGAGTGATAATATGAGGCAGTGAGAATTATGGAGTGAGAGCACGAGTGAGTTCAAGCCAGTGAGTGACAATGAATGAATTAGTGGAAGTTAGTGAAAATAAACAAATGTGAGTAAGAGAGTGAGAATGAATGTGAGTGAGCGAATGTGAGTGTGAGTAAGAATGTGGTGTTATGCTAGTGACTCTGCCCTTGGCCTGGCACAATTACTGTCCTATGGTTGCACCCACAGCAAAATACTGGCGCTGGCAATACTTAGCATGACAGACACCTGTGATGAAATAATGGCAGACTGAAGGAAATTCTTGGCATAAAGCTAAAATACTGGTACTATGATACTAAAAGTAATTAGCACTAGAGGCAGATCTTGGGATACGGGTAAATACCTTGTCCTGGCCTACTAGAGGTAGTTGTTATCATACAGGGTGCCCATGGAAAAATGCTGCAGCTGGCATACTCAAGGAAATTCTTGGCTTTGGGGCACCCATAGCAAAATTCTGGAACTAGCACATTGGAGGTAATTATTGTCATGAGAAGAGTAAACGGTGGCGTATTAGAGGGGGACTTCCATGACAGAATGCTGTCTCAGACACGCTGAGGTCATTTTTTACATAAAGGGTGCCCAGGGCCAGCTTTAACGCTGGTGGCGCCCGTTGCGGCAGTCTTGTTTAGTACCCGACCAATGACCACCTTCTTGGATTCCTTCACCTACAACCCTCCATCAGTGCCCCTCACCTGTTCGTAGCCTCACTCACATGCATTTCATTTGTTTTGTAGCGCTACTCATACCAGGTTAGGGTGTTAGAGCACTTTACATCACAGACACACTATACAGAGCCAATGAATCATACCTTTGTTAATCAGTCTATAGGAAACGTTCCATAAAACAGTGAGGATTACAAGGTGTAGGAATCACGTGTCACCAATAATAGGCAGTTTATTTTACAAGTGTTTGGTCTGGAGAAGCACAAACTCTGGGTTAAAAATGGACCGCAGTAGTTGGGGTTTGGCTTTACTAGAAATAATGTAATCCTACCTGATCAAAACCTTTTTAGCAACGCTGGGATAAAAAAAAAGACTGGAAAAAAAAAACATAATGCTCTAGCCTCTACCATGTTTGCATGCAGCTCTTTGATGACAGTTTATAGGTTACTGTGCTATATTAGGATTGTAACTTATGAACTGCAAGTAACAAAAGCATCTCCGTAATAGAAACAGTAACCAACTGAGCTATCCGCATAAAATAAAGTTCTGTGATATGCATGGTACATGTTCTTTGCAGCAGACACATTAACCGTCTGCGCTACTTTATGATAAGTCAAAACTCACACTAGACAACGTGCTGAACTCTCTGCAGCAGTAACATTAATCAGCAGGGTTATCCTGACATTATTATTGTTCCCTGAAAACTGTATGACATACAAGGAACTCTGCAGCATGTCCTTTTAAACTCATAGGTTATTTATAACACGGTGTACGAGGTCAGCGCTAGATGTGGCTGCACTGCACTGGTCGCAAAACTCTAAAGCCGGCCCCGGAGGCACGCAAAGGGATGCAAGGGCGATGCCAAACATAAATAAGGTTAACCAAGTAACACAAGGCCACCACTGTGCGTGGGCTTGATAAATCTAGAGTACAGAAAGGCAGTGCAAATAGCTGCCTTGCGTTACTCTGCGACAGAGAGACGTACCATGGGCAGAGCATGGGTGTTCCCAAGCTTCCACCCATGCATTCTGACACATTACCAGACTACACCGGTAGACCTGGAAATGCGTTAGAATGGCACGCCTCCCCACCAGAGGCGTACCATGGGCGGAGCATGGGTGTTCCCAAGCTTCCACCCATGCGTTCTGACACATTACCAGACTACACCGGTAGACCTGGAAATGCGTTAGAATGGCACGCCTCCCCACCAGAGGCGTACCATGGGCGGAGCATGGGTGTTCCCAAGCTTCCACCCATGCGTTCTGACACATTACCAGACTACACCGGTAGACCTGGAAATGCATTAGAATGGCACGCCTCCCCACCAGAGGCGTACCATGGGCGGAGCATGGGTGTTCCCAAGCTTCCACCCATGCATTCTGACACATTACCAGACTACACTGGTAGACCTGGAAATGCGTTAGAATGGCACGCCTCCCCACCAGAGGCGTACCATGGGCGGAGCATGGGTGTTCCCAAGCTTCCACCCATGCGTTCTGACACATTACCAGACTACACCGGTAGACCTGGAAATGCATTAGAATGGCACGCCTCCCCACCAGAGGCGTACCATGGGCGGAGCATGGGTGTTCCCAAGCTTCCACCCATGCATTCTGACACATTACCAGACTACACCGGTAGACCTGGAAATGCGTTAGAATGGCACGCCTCCCCACCAGAGGCCTACCATGGGCGGAGCATGGGTGTTCCCAAGCTTCCACCCATGCGTTCTGACACATTACCAGACTACACCGGTAGACCTGGAAATGCATTAGAATGGCACGCCTCCCCACCAGAGGCGTACCATGGGCGGAGCATGGGTGTTCCCAAGCTTCCACCCATGCATTCTGACACATTACCAGACTACACCGGTAGACCTGGAAATGCGTTAGAATGGCACGCCTCCCCACCAGAGGCCTACCATGGGCGGAGCATGGATGTTCCCAAGCTTCCACCCATGCATTCTGACACATTACCAGACTACACCGGTAGACCTGGAAATGCGTTAGAATGGCACGCCTCCCCACCAGAGGCGTACCATGGGCGGAGCATGGGTGTTCCCAAGCTTCCACCCATGCATTCTGACACATTACCAGACTACACCGGTAGACCTGGAAATGCGTTAGAATGGCACGCCTCCCCACCAGAGGCGTACCATGGGCGGAGCATGGGTGTTCCCAAGCTTCCACCCATGCATTCTGACACATTACCAGACTACACCGGTAGACCTGGAAATGCGTTAGAATGGCACGCCTCCCCACCAGAGGCGTACCATGGGCGGAGCATGGGTGTTCCCAAGCTTCCACCCATGCATTCTGACACATTACCAGACTACACCGGTAGACCTGGAAATGCGTTAGAATGGCACGCCTCCCCACCAGAGGCGTACCATGGGCGGAGCATGGGTGTTCCCAAGCTTCCACCCATGCATTCTGACACATTACCAGACTACACCGGTAGACCTGGAAATGCGTTAGAATGGCACGCCTCCCCACCAGAGGCGTACCATGGGCGGAGCATGGGTGTTCCCAAGCTTCCACCCATGCATTCTGACACATTACCAGACTACACCGGTAGACCTGGAAATGCGTTAGAATGGCACGCCTCCCCACCAGAGGCGTACCATGGGCGGAGCATGGGTGTTCCCAAGCTTCCACCCATGCATTCTGACACATTACCAGACTACACCGGTAGACCTGGAAATGCGTTAGAATGGCACGCCTCCCCACCAGAGGCCTACCATGGGCGGAGCATGGGTGTTCCCAAGCTTCCACCCATGCATTCTGACACATTACCAGACTACACCGGTAGACCTGGAAATGCGTTAGAATGGCACGCCTCCCCACCAGAGGCCTACCATGGGCGGAGCATGGGTGTTCCCAAGCTTCCACCCATGCATTCTGACACATTACCAGACTACACTGGTAGACCTGGAAATGCGTTAGAATGGCACGCCTCCCCACCAGAGGCCTACCATGGGCGGAGCATGGGTGTTCCCAAGCTTCCACCCATGCATTCTGACACATTACCAGACTACACTGGTAGACCTGGAAATGCGTTAGAATGGCACGCCTCCCCACCAGAGGCGTACCATGGGCGGAGCATGGGTGTTCCCAAGCTTCCACCCATGCATTCTGACACATTACCAGACTACACCGGTAGACCTGGAAATGCGTTAGAATGGCACGCCTCCCCACCAGAGGCGTACCATGGGCGGAGCATGGGTGTTCCCAAGCTTCCACCCATGCATTCTGACACATTACCAGACTACACCGGTAGACCTGGAAATGCGTTAGAATGGCACGCCTCCCCACCAGAGGCGTACCATGGGCGGAGCATGGGTGTTCCCAAGCTTCCACCCATGCATTCTGACACATTACCAGACTACACCGGTAGACCTGGAAATGCGTTAGAATGGCACGCCTCCCCACCAGAGGCGTACCATGGGCGGAGCATGGGTGTTCCCAAGCTTCCACCCATGCATTCTGACACATTACCAGACTACACTGGTAGACCTGGAAATGCGTTAGAATTGCACCCCTCCCCACCAGAGGCTTAATGACGGCAAATATCTTTATTTCTCCTCGTTGTTTCCTCTGAATAAGTGCGCTGCATTTTGCAGCCACTTAGAACGCTGAAAGTGACTTTTACAATTGTTTTTGTGCACAAAGGGCCCTTAGTGCCCAGAAACCATCCTGCCTCTAGTGCAGTCACCCTTACACTGGTCCGAGGGTGCCTGCGTTGGATCTAGGCAGCAGTGTGTGCGCCAGCGAAGACAGAAAGCAGGAATGCGCTGTAGAATAATAAATACGGCGCCTTCTTGCCCTCCCCCTTTCAGGCAGTGCAGGAAGGTGGCTTGCTGCGTTGTGTGAATAGTTGATAAATATGTCCCCGAATGTTTAAACTTCTTGAAGAACACATACAAGCGAACAGCTTTTACACAAGAGCACCGACATTCTCGTATTTGCTGTTTGTGATGAAGTGCGAGAATGTTGCATTTCATAGCATTAGTGTAATTTCCGTAAAAATCATGGAATTGTTTAAAAAAATCCGAGGGGAATATGTAATTTTTCGCCCCCTTCAATTTTGTTGGTACTAGTTTTGACTTAAAGCCTTTCTTGGCTGACATGACCTCGCCTCACCTCATTGATTTGATGCGACCGCTAATATTAATAGTTTTTGACACATTTACAGTCGTTGGTGAGAGGGCGCAGAAAACTGCTCTGAAAAGCGTACAGATGTGCACGATTCACCTCTGCGTGCAGTGTATCTTCTAGGCGCTTGGGGATTCGCCCTCCCAGAGGCGGGCAGAAGAGGTTGTAGAAGCCGCTCCGACGCCGGTTCTCTCGCCGCAGCCGTCACTCACAGCGCCTATTAACTGCACATCTTTGTGGCGAAACCGCTCGTGTTCGATTTAATTTGCTCTTTAATATTCTCTGCTCGCCGCTGCGGTTAGGGTCCCAGAGGGGCTTGGCGGGGGTAGGGGGGACGGGGCGAGGGGGCGAGAGAGGGGGAGGGCCTGTCACAAAGATGTCTGCGCTGCGCAGCATGAGCGCTACCGGGTTTGGGTGGGAGGCCACCACAGGAATATACCTGGGGGACCACCGGTTTGAGCATTCAGAAGAGGGGGCTCCAGCGGCAGAGACGGAGTGTCGTACCATGCCATGGACCCTAATGCAGGTAAGGAAAAGGGCCCTCCTGACCACTTATTGGGTAGTATTAGACTTGATCGGAGTGCAGAAGGGCCTCTGAGTCCCATAGGCACCGGTGTAACTGCACCTGATGCACATTAAAGGTAAGCTCCTGGGAACATGCAGAAGAGGGTGTTCCACCCACAGGAACATACAGCGCAAGGGCGACTGGGGTCTACCCGTGGGAACTTACAGAACAGGGGTAGAGGCAGGGCTTTAAGTGGGATGAGAAAAGTGTCGAGTCCCTGAAAAGAGCAGAGCCTATATAATTAAAGGCGTGGCTTAAACATATACACTAAAATTCCCATAGAGTGCCACTCTAACTACACATTTGCATAGAATTACAACATCAACCAGCATATATGAACATTGCTCTGTGGGCATTGCCATAGGTTGGATGACCACGCTGCCTGAACACTTTTGTACCCCACTGATAGGCACTGAGAGAAACTCGCACTGCCTTCCGCCACAACTCAACTGTGCCCCTTTATAGATAACTGAATGTGACCCAGTTCGAATAATGCACTAGACAAGAGTAATTAATATACTGATGAAAAAAAAGTGACAACATCCTGGAAAATGCAAACCCTCTCAGGGGATGCAAGGTTAAGTGAAGCACATGAAAAATAAGCAGGAAGGACATGGATTATCTTAACCTTTGTGACACTTATTGTACAGGGCCCGAAAGAGACCTGTCTCAATGTCCGTTTTAAATTACAACCAGGTCTGAGACCTGGAGGGACCCGATCCACTTAACGCTCTGGGTAGTGGGGATTCCACCAGCATAAACTTCAGAAGATGAGGTTTAGCCCAGAGAAACTTGAGGAAGTGGGTGCTTCCCACAGGAATTTAAAGAATAGGGGATTTCCTTGCAGGGGCATACAGAAGACAAACTATTTTAATCAGGGAAGGACTGGGAACCCAAGCAGCCTTGGAAGATTTGGTAAGACCAGTCCCTGTAGCATATAACAGAGTCTCCATAACACATAGGACATAACCAACACTTTTTCCACCACAGATATGGATAAATATTTTGCCATACCTGATCCGACCGATGCAGCGGAACTCTTAAGGGATGGGGATGTACTAATTGACATTCTGTACATGCATATTAGCAGATAGGTAGGTTAGCTGTCCCTCCCATCAGATTAATACATTTTTTTTCAGAAGACGATAGACTATTATAAACCAACTAACACATGATTTCTCCTCTATAGGTGTTTCCCAATCTGTGTCCTGATGATGACCCTGCTCAATTGAATTTATAGGGTTGAAACGTTGACAATAATAGTGTACTGTGTTTATTTGATTCTGGAACATTTCAATTTGTGCCAGAGTGTGTATCAACCAACACTGCATCCTCAATCAGTCACTATTCATGTGCATAGACTGTATAACGCTAGCGCAATTTATACCCACTTATCTCACTTTTACTGCGCCGTTGCATTATATGGGAGCACCAATTTATCTTTAATTGAATATGAAAGCCCAATGAGTTTTCTTTTTTGTAGAACAATTGGATACAACTGTTTTATTTTTAATAAAACCAATCAATTAATGGGTAGTTTCTATTTTCTGAGAAGTTGAGGTTTACACTTCCCCTTCAAGGGACCATTGTTTCCTTTTTTACCCGTAGTGAGTGAGATCTGTGAGCGAACTTGACCACTACAGGGAGGATTTGAGGAGTTTTCCCCTGCAAGAAATTTTTTGAAAAAATGGTAAAAATGCTGCATTCTACAACACATTTATTCAATTATATATTCAATTGTATTAGCTTTCAAACCACAGTAAATGAACATGAAAAATGAATTTAAATGCAACAAAATTGCACACATTCAAGGTTAAGTAATGCCAAGAATCTGAGAACACAATAAAATACCATTTTGAGGGAATAAAGCATTCTCCACTCCAATAAGCAGAACAGCAGGGCTGGCTTAACCTCAGTTGACACCCAGTGCAACAGTATTTTTGGGCGTCCTCCCCATTAACATAGTCCTACACAGATTTTCTCATTATCGCTCTCCACCAGTTCCCCTCATCTCTTCATAGCCCCTCTGTCACATGTATTTCATATTATAGCGCCTCTCATACTAGTGCAGGGTGTCGGAGCACTTTACATCACATACATACAGAGGCAATGAATTATACATGTGTAAATCAGTGTAAAGAAAGTGTTACATAAGACAAAGGTGACTATAAGGTATAGGATTCAAATGTCATCCATACTGGTAGGCATTTTATACGAGTGCTTTGTCCGGACAAGCACAGACTTGGGATTCAAAATGTACCACAGTGGTTAGGGTTGGCTTTACTAATAATAATGTATTCCTACCCAAACAAACCCCTTTTAGCAACATTAGGGTAATGAAAGACTGGGAAAAACATAACTTTCTAACCCATATCATGCAGTTTGCATGCAGCTCTATGAAGGCAGGTCAAAGCTCACTGTGAAATATTACGATTATAACTTATGAACTGCAGGTTACAAAAGGATCTCATTGACAAAAGCAGTAATCCACCAGCTGTCGACAAAAAATACAGTTCTGTGATCTGCATGGTCCAGGTTATTTTCAGCAGACATACTAACCGTCTGTGCTACAAAACTCTGATTCCTCTCCAACAGGAACAATAATCACCAGAGTTACCTTGAAATTGTTTTTGTCCATTGAAAACTGATGGATATAAAAAGAGCTCTGCAGTGGGTGGTCTTAAACCCATAACACTTTGCAAAACAACGTGCTCTCCAGCTTAGCAATAAACCGTCCTCCAGTAAAAAAAAACTGCTCCCAGGAATAAAACTGGCCACCACCCTTCCAGCCTCCCCAGGAAACACCCGATTCCCGGTAAAGCCAGTCTGTCCTTGATTCTAATGGATGGAACATTCAGAACAGCGGAAGCCAACCAGTAGCCACATACAGAACTGTTTAGAGGAAATCAAGGTACAGCGGGTTTTACTGGTAGACGACAGAGGGTTACAGGTACGTGCAGAAAGAGGAGACAACCTACTGACCCATTCAACACAGGGAAAATGACTCACCAAAACAGGCAAAAAAGGGGTTCCATTCCCAAAAACATACAGAACAGCGAAAAACCACCGCAACTAACTTACATAGCAAGGAGAGTTTGGAGAGAAGTTCACCAGTAGAACAAATGTAAATGAAGGGACCTCCTTCGAGAGCCATATGGCTTTAAGTGAGGTGGGTTCTGCTAGTACTCAGACACAGTAGTAATTAACAAGCATTGGGAAAGCCAATAGGTCTCACCTTTTAACTATTAATGCAGATCTTGCTTTGCCAAGACTTCATGCTGATACTCTTCTGCATCAGCACAAAAAAGGCTTTTGCCAGTTCTGAATAACATAGACAAATATAAAGAAACAAGCATTGGCAAAGTCAATAGGCCTCACATATGCAAGAGCTATTGGCTTTGCCAATGTGTTTTTGCCATGTTCAGTGTGGATGCTGTTCAGCGTGGCTCAAAGTTTGTGGCATAGAGTAGAGTGACATGGAGTGCAGTTGCATATAGTGGCGTAGAATAGAGTGGCCTAGAATGGAGTGTCATGGAGTGGAGTGTTGTGGAGTAGAGTGGAGTGTTGTTGAGCAGAGTAGAGAGAGTGGAATGGTGTAGAGTGGAGGAGCGAGGAATGGAGGGGCTAGAGGGGAGGAGCATAGAGTGGAGGAGCGTAGAGTGGAGGGCATTGGGTGGAGTAGAAGGGCATAGAGTGTTGTAGCATAGAGTGGAGTAGAGTGTCATAGAGTAATGTGTTGTAAAGTGGAGTAGAGTGTCATAGAGTGGAATGGGATAGAGTGAGTCACGTAGAGTGGAGAAGAGTGGTGTAGAGTTGAGTACTGTAGAGAGTCCTAGAGTGCCATAAAGCGGAGTGGCACTAAGTGACAGAGTGGCGTGGCATGAAGTGACGTAGAGTGGAGTGTCATAGAGTAGAGTGTCATATAGTGACAGATATTGTCATGGAGGGTCATATAGTGGAGGGTCATAGAGTGTTTTGGTGTTGCTTAGAATTTAGTAGAGGGGCATAGAGTGGAGTAGAGTGTTGTAGAGTGGAGTGGCGTAAAGTGGTCTAGAATGACAGATATGGCTTGGCGCAGAGTGGAGTAGAATGTTGTATCATAGAGTGGAGTGTCATAGATTGTCATAAAGTGGAGTGTTGTATAGTGGAGTGGTGTAGAATGGCATAGAGTGGAGTCAAGATGTGTGGAGTGGTGTAGCGTGGATTAGACTGCCATACAATGGAGTGACTTAGAGTGGAGGGGCATAGAGTGGCATAGAGTGGAGTGGAGTAGCATGACCATAAAATGAAGTGATGTAGAGTGGAGAGGCATAGACTTGCGTAGCACAGAGTGGAGTAAAGTGTCATAGAGTAGAGTAAAGTGTCATAGAGTAGAGTAAAGTGCCATAGAGTGTGGTAGAGTGTAGTGCCATAAAGTGTAGTACGGTAGAGTGGAATAGAGTGGAGTGGCATTGCGCACAGTGGACTAAAATGTAATAGAGGAAGTGGCTTAGAGTGGAGTGTCGTACAGTGGAGTCCTGTAGTGTGGAGTGGCGTAAAGTGTCGTGGAGTGTCATAGAGTAAATTCTCATAGAGTGGAGTAGAGAGTCAGAGTGTTATGGAGGGTCAGAGAGTGAAGGGTTGTAGAGTGGAGTGTCAAGGAATGAAGTGGTGTAGAGTGGAGTAGAGAGGCCTAGAGTGAAGTGGTGTAAAGTGTTGAAGAATGGAGTTGCATATAGTGGAGTGGAGTGGTGTAGAGTGGAGTAGAGTGTCATTGAATGCAGTGGCACAGAGTGAATTAGAGTGGCTTAGAGTGGAGTAGATTGTCATAGAGTAGCATCGAGTGGAGTGGCATTAAGTGGTGTAGTGTCAGAGTGGAGTAGAGTATCACAAAGGAGAGTATCATAGAGCGGAGTGGTGCAGAGTGGAGTGGCATACAGTGGAGTGGAGTGTCATACAGTCGAGTAGAATGTCAGAGTGTCATGTTTAGAATGGAGGAGTGTAGATTGTCATGGCGTGGAGTACAGTGGATGGGATTTGCATAGAGTGGAGTGGAGTGCAGTAGAGTGGAGCAAAGTGGTTTAGAGTGAGGTGGCATAGAGCGGCATAGAGTAGCATAGAGTGTTGTAGAGTGTCACAGAGTGGTGCAGTGTAGAGTGGAGTATCCAAGAGTGTCACAGCGTCTCATAGAGTGGAGTGACGTATAGTGGAGTGGCCTAGAGTGAAGGCTGGAATGGAGTGTCGTGATGTAGAGTATAGTGTCGTAGAGTGGAGTGGCACAGAGTGGAAATGAATATTGTACAGTGTAGTTGAATGGAATGGAGTAGAGTAGAGTATTGTGGATTGGTGGATTGTCATAGAGGGGAGCAGAGAGAATGTGGCATAGAGTGGAGTAGTGTGGAGTGGGCTAGAATGTAATAGATTCTTGTAGAGTGCGGTGGAGTAGAGGTTAGTAGAATGGAGTATCGTAGAGTGGGGTGGTGTAATAAAATGCCTATTTTTGTATGTTTACCACCACATTTTTGGACTGATGCTGCTGGTTTTTTGACTCTGAGATTGCACTGAATCTGCTAACTAGACTTCCGTGCCAGTGTTCTAACCCCTTACAAAGTGTATATCGAAGTGGTTACCCCCAGCTGACAGAGACTGACTTACTCATAGGTCCCTAGTATATGGTACCCAGGGCATGTAAGTCAAAGTTTCTAACCAGGGCTGGAGCACTGTTTGTGCCACTGTGTGTGTGACAAAATGCAAAATGGCTCCCACACTGCCCCTGCAGATTGGAAGAGCAGTGGTAACACTGCTAGCTCGACTTTGCCATTAACAATATATGTAAGTCTCCCCTAAGGAAGTTCAATTGAGCACTAAGGCAGGGAGCTGTATATTATTAAGTAGGACACATATTTTATATATATGTCCTGACAGCAACACTTCCGAATCATCGTTCTGCTGTGGGAAAGTTAGCAGCTCCATTGGCTAACACAGAGTTACCAACTGATCACTCAGTCCAGCTAACTTCTGAATGGGACTACTGAGATGGGTACTGTAAGGTATCAAATTCATTGTGGCATTAAACTCGACTTGATGCCCAAGTTGAATTTAATGTCAGTATTGTAGAAATACAACTTTTAGAAAGTTTCCAATCTCTGACCCAGTTTGTCCATTGGCTTCACAGAGTCACTCGCCACAGACAGCTTTCTACCCTCCTGGGGAATAGCGTGAATGACTCCCAGGCTTCGGAACAATAGCAGCCTGCTAAAGGGCAAGGTTTTACCTCCCCTTTGCAGGAAGCTACTCAGGGTGTTAGCCCAAAAGGTGAGCTTCAAAGGCGAAACCACCTTAAAAGAGTGAATGGCAGTCACACACTTGAGGGGCTGCCCTTTGTTCAGGCACACAGGTTGGCGATGGGGATAGAGAGGGGAGATCAGTGCCCAAGCCAGTTTTCCTGTAGGTGTGTAGCCTACAGGTAGCCACATCACTAGGGTGGGCTACCAAGCTCCCAACAATTGAGGAAGGGTTCAGACATCTTGAGAATGGGCAGAATAGTGCACTCTGGGATTTATAGATGCCACACATAGCAGAAAAGTTGTCACAGAGACGGAGGGGACCTGGTAGCCCATTGGCTAGTGACCGGATCAACCCCCTAGGGCACTTTCTGGGCATAAAAATGGGGCGTTTGGCAAACTGAACCTCATATCACATCAGAACTGGATAAAGGACTGTAGAACTGCTAACCCCTGGACTTGGCAAAGAGAGGCTGCACCATCTGCTGGTCTGCACCTGCCACACCTTGGGCTAGTGAAGAGGGGACTGTGTCTATGGCTCCTGGCTCTGGGCAAAGTTGTTACCAAGCCCCAGAACAAAGCAGTGACTTCAGTGGTCTGTCCGCTGAGCCCCTGGAAATAGCACTAGGGCCATCAAGCCTAAAGTAGCCCAGCTCGTCAAGTCGGTAACCACTTTTAAAAGAATCAGAACTGACTGCTGCTGCACGCCCCAAGAGGGCAATCCTCGATGGCCAAACGTTGCACCTGTCTTGAGTCCAGGATTGTTAACGGAGTCCAAATTGGTCACCAAAGAGGGACACCAGCCTCCTCCAAAGGATATCTCTGGAATCGCTGTGGATGGAGACCGGTAATAATACCGAGGAATAATTACAAGGGCAACCTAATCAACTGCACCGCACCCAGAGCATCCTTTAGCGTCGTTGGTCTCCTGCATCCACAGCATCCGGACAAGCTTTCAGAATGTCTACAAAATGTCTTTGCAAAACAGAAATCTTCGACCTAAAAAGTGTGGTGGCATGTATGCAATACAGCATTATCACGTATGCAGACTAATAATCATGACGCTATGGTGGTCAAGTGTGATGATGTACGTGCACATGCATCACCATTGATGACCATGCACACGGCATGATGCAGGTGTTGTTTTTTAAATTTAATGTTCGAAGATGGCAGACACTAATCTAGGAGCGGTAAATACATTAAAGAATAAAAAGCTAAATGTGCACAAAAGTGCATTTTCTAAAATTAGTGGTCCAGCACCGAATTGCAGCTGCTAGGTCTTTAATAAAAGAAAAAGAAAATAAAAAGAAAGATGCAATGGGGAGGAGTCGGGAAATGAGAATAATGGTGTACATTGAGGGGGGATAAATGGAAAAGGTGGAAGAGTTTAAATTTAAAGAAAAAAGAAAAATGGAAAACAAGACCAAAAAGCTATGAGGATGAGGAGGAAGATTGGGGAATGAAAGCAACAGACATGTTGGGGGGTGAAGTGGGGCAGCATGGAGCGCATGGAGGGGTGAAAATGTGAGGGAGAAAGTAGCACATGGGGAGACAGTAAGTAAACACATGCACTCTTATGGTATGTTAGAAGCAACACAAATTAGTTCTCTGCATGTGATCAGTGGAAGGAAACACATCTTCCATTCAAAGGGATGGTAAAGAAGCTATGTCACAGAGGGGGGGAATACTGAAGAAGAGGAAGGAAAGCCACTGAATAAGAAGCAAGCAAATGTGAGTGACAATAAAGCAAATCAACTGTAAACAATGGGCTGGTCCAAACGCTACTTTAAGTATTGTTTTGCTCAAAATAGATGTTCAACAACAAGACCTAAAATCACACTTTTGAAATATTTCTACACAGGGCCTGTTGGAACTGAAAAGTCCCTGGCATGATAATGAACAGGCACTCCTTCCCCTAGTGCCCAACGTTACTGGTGTCTGGATCTCTAATGCTGATTTTTGCTGTCAAAGGCAAACACGGATTGTGTGTGTGCACCATGACTTAGGCCTGCCTCACAGATTGCTGTATTGTTGGACCAGGAGCGGCACCCACAGTGCTACCCTCATGGTGATGAAAGGCCACTACCTTTACCAAGAGTCAAGCAGCACGGGTGCGATGGTGGCAGCATTCTTTGGAGTGATCAGTAGGAATGAACAGGTCCTCTTTAACTTTTGTCACTGGAGTGAGTCCTACCGTCTCTCAATGACATCATGAAAGATGTAGTGCTGTGCAATGCGTACATGTTTAATGCATCTACTGGGTGTTTGTGTGCCTGTGAATGGTACAGTACTTGAAGGCTATAGTACAGTGCAGTGCATGCATGTTAAATGCATGTGTTGGGTGTATGTGACTGTGAGTGGTACATTACAAGAAGGATACAGTGCTGTTCAGTGCTTGTATGTTACATGCATGTGCTGGGTGTGTGGGTGCTTTGAATGGCAGTCTATGGGCTCGATTTTGTAAGACCCAGAGTTGCATTGTAAACCATGTGGAGAGGAAGTAGAGGAATCAATACAGGCCGATTTGTTTATTGCTGCTTTCCGGTAAGCTGGGTAGGGCCCACTGGAGTAGGGACAGTCAGGCTTCCCCCGTACACTTCAAAGGGTGCTCTTTGATTCAGAGAGAGATCACAAGGAAGGGGCTTGTACACATCTCAGGAAGGAGAAGGGGCTGATAAGAGTATCATAAGGTGTAGGGATGTGGCCCGGTGCTAATCTTTTAATACACATATCACTGTGACTGACATCCAGGTGGTAACTTTAGTCACTCCCATGGTCTATGTAGTGGGGCTATCAGCGTTGCAGTCGCTTCTGCTGTGACAAACTCTTCGCTGGAGGAAGAGTGCAGAGGAGTGGCACTTCAAAAGAAAACAGACACCCCAACATAAACTTCAAAGACTCAGACTTACATATTGTGTCTGAATATGGACTATAAGAAGGGAAGCTTGAACCCCCAAAAATTGTCAACTATCAATCAGCCAGACGAATTGTGTGAGAAGGAGAAGCTCTGCAAGATTTTTAGCTGCGACCAGGACGGGAGGCCTAGGCCAGCAGTCTTCCTTCTAGGTGAGGGGACATCACCCAGGTAGACCAATACCACCTTCCCCAAAGTATTGAGTATCAGTGCCTGCCTGCTTGCTCAGACCAGTGTGCCCTGCGAAGAAGAGGAGAGCAATGAAGGGAACCAGGTCCCAGTGGGGAATACGGCTGAATTGATTCCCTAAGCGAGATGTGAGGGAAAAGCTGCTACACTGATAAGGTACAGGACACAGTTGGCAACCCCTGTATGCCAAAGGAGGGCTGCCATGAAGTGAGCCCTGTATAACACTATGCTAATCGGGCTGGAGGCTAGAGCAGTGAGACATCAGTAACCCTGTATGCCAGGAGAGAAGGCAAAGAGTGAACTGTAATCGTTGATATGCAGATCGGGCTGGAGCTCGTGTGCAGTGAGGGATCGCCGACCCCATATGGCAGGAGGGACTGCTGAGCATGAGTTACCATGTGCTCAGTAGCCCTTATGCAGTAAATAGCTGGTGATCCTGTATACCCTGAAGGGCTACCATGCAGGCATCTGCTGTGCTAATCGGGTGAGTGTCCATATACAGTAGAGATATATGACTGATATGCCAGAGGGAGGGACACCGGAACTAGAAAGAATTGTGAAATGACTAAGAGTTTTGCCAGAGGAGTGAGGCCACAGTGGGAATCCCTATGCACCCCTAGGCACCTGCCCCTGGCAAGGGATCAGCATCGGAAGCTTTGGACCATCTGTCCCCCATCGTGGGATGGACCAAAGACTTACCCTGCCAGGAGGAGCTGCGAGAAACCTCGGGACACTGCAGGTATGCGACCACGAACGAGAAACTTGGGGATCATGGAGTGCAGCCCGCCCGGGCCAAGTGCAGTAAACCCATCTGAACCAGCCGCTGCCGCTCCGGCAGGGGGTGCGCTCAGGAACTCCGGACGCTCCAGTCTTTCAATTGTGGGTAGGACTGAATTCAGGCCAGTCGGTCTTGGGGAAATTTACTGGCTAGATAGTGCTGCGGACTTGGAACACTTTTGATTTGATACAGAGTCAGAGTGCACTTTTTAGACTTGGATTACTAGTGGGGCTTAACCTCGATGTTGCTTAAAGTGAATGAGAATAACCATGATTGCCAGAGCGAGGAGGGAGTGAGAAAAAGGGAACTGCCAATGAAAACACTCGAACCCTGACCTCAGGGGAATTGTGCGGTTGTGTGTGAATATCGTATTTCTCTTTGTCGTTAGCTGTAAAATATAAATAGTTCTCCTTTTTCATAAAAGTGAGTAGTCAGTGTTCACTCCCTGTATCTAATGATCCCCTCCACTGTGGGAGCCTTGGTCTGCTCAGACTATGCTACTCCTGAGAGTCAAGTGCTGAAGTGGGTCTTGACCCAGTTGCTCAGGATCCATAGTAGGCCGGGCCCCAGGACATCAGCAGCCTTATTTATGAAGGCCTTGCGCCACCGGTGCGTGTCTTTTTCCCATTTTAAAAGTCACGTAAAAGTGGCGCAAGACCTTCATAAATAAGGCCCCTGGGGTATAAGGCCTCAGGCCCCCACGGCTGGGCCCAGTAGCTCCTGCTAGCCCTGTAAACCCTGGGAAAGGGGTTCTGACAGGGCTCTACCTCTAAAAAGCCCTAAAATAATCCATGAGATCAATCCCTGTTTATATTTTACATTTTATTTCATCTTGAATTCACTAGAGGTATTTGTGTTTTCCAGATGCTTGTTTTTGTAATTTTTTATGCAATACCTGATGAACGGTGTCACCTGTAGGTGACTGGTTGATTTCAGGGTGTGGACAGACATTCATGACGGGCACGATGGTGAACTCTGCAGTTTAAAGCATAAAGACGAGCAAAATTCTCACAATGCCTATCAAGCCTAGACATCATTTGGGAGTAGTCAAAGGTCACAGATCTGACCTCTAACTTGCTCCTTGCTACTCCTGGCACTTCCTTTGCAACCCCTGGCCTCAGAAGAGCCAAATGTTTTAGCTCTCCTGGGACCAGAGGTCGCAAAGGGAGTGCCAGGAGTTGTAGGGAGTAAGTTAGAGGTTGGAGCTGCGACCTCCGACTACTCCCGAATGACGTCCATGCATTATGGGTCGCGAAGGTGTTCAGACTACACGCTCATATAGTCCTTCACCTCTTGGCAGAGCGCAGAGCGCAACTGGTAAGCTTGTGCCAATTGTAATGACCTTTTTGTGTGAAAGTGTGTGAAAGAGCTATATACAGTAGTTTAAATATAGACAGCACTAAAAACACTAAAAAAAAGTGTTGTGTAACAATGTGAAAGTGAGTGTGGGTGAAAGAGAGAGGGCATAGTGAGGGAGAGGTATTGTATTGTATTGTATTGTAATTGCATTTATAAAGCACTTACTACCCCTGACGAGGCGTCAAATCGCTTTTTCGGCGGGTAGCACTCTACTCCGGGACCCATAGAGGATTAGTGTTGAATTAGTATAGTGAAACATGCAAGTACATTTTAAGTGGTGGATAGGTTAGTCTGTTATTTGGATTTGGAATTATAGCAGAAGGATAGAGGAGGACAAAGGTTTGCATTTATTTATCGCTTGTTGACACACGCTATTCAGGAAGCCTATAAAGGATTAGTGGTGAATTAATATGGTGAAATATGAGGTAATTTCAGTGGTGGATATTAGTCTGTTACTTGGAGTAAGAAGGATAGCGGAGGGATAAAAGGGGAAGAAAGATTTGCATTCATATAGCACTTGTTACCCCTGATGGGTGTTGAAGCACTTTTCTGGCAAGTAGCAAGCCACTCCGGAACCCATAAAGGATTACTGTTGAAAATTAGTATAGTACAAAATATGAAGTAATTTGAGTAGTGGATATGTTATTCAGTTATTTGGGTAGTATATTAGTATTGCTTTTTTAATGGAATTTGAGAAGTGAACATGTTAGTCTGTTAATTTCGATTGAAAAGGATAGTGGAGGGATAAAAGAGTGAAAGATTTTTTTTAGTTCTTAGCAATAGGAGGATGCTTTTGGATGATTAAATTGGAGTTTTGGAGGGGAGGACTCAGAGGAAAGTGTTTAGAAAGGTTTGTTTTAGGGGATCAATATAGTAAAAGAGGTGTCAGATGAAGCAAGGAGGGGTAGAGTAGGAGATAAAAGGTGGTCTATTAGGTGTAATTACAGCAGGGAGAGTGTCTGAATGGTATGTAGTTATGTATGGTGTTGATTGGCGTTGTGTTAGTTATGAGTGTATTGGTTAGTGGTATAGGATAGAGTTGTGTCTGTTTGTGGGTGATGGTGTATATGTGTGGTAGTTGGGATAGTAGGGTGTGTAGATGTGGTTTGGTTGGGTTGGTGGTGCATGCTTGTACATTAATCTGTGCATAGTGTTGTGCGTGGTGTACATTTGGTGCAAGTGTGTTGCTCTGTTTGTGGACGTGGATGGTGTGGGCGGGGTATTGCTAAATGAGAAAAAGGTCAGTCTCGAACAGGCTGAAACAGGCAACTACCCTTGTCCTCTCTACCCTTAACAGGCTCAAACAGGAAACTACCCTTGTCCTCTCCACCCTTAACAGGCTCAAACAGGAAACTACCCTTGTCCTCTCCACCGTTAGCCTCAACGCCCGGGCTGAGACGCCCTAAGCCTGGCCTTTTATAGCCCTAGTTATCAGGTGACCCTTTCAGCCAATGGGAACCCTAGCCCTAACATTATACAATCACAACACTAGCCCTAAAATCTAGGAACCAATAGGAGACCAGGACCTTAGAGCCAATCTTAGCCCTAGTCCAAGTACCCAATCAGTTCAAAAACCCTGATCTCTACGTCCAATAAAAGGCCTTAGCCCTGCCAGTAGTCCCAACCCAAGTCCAAGCAGCCAATGGTACAGGTAGCCCTAGTCCCTTCTTCCATTAGAAAGCCAAACCACAACTAGTCCAACAACCAATCACACCAGAAGCCCTAAATAGCTACTTCCAATGAAAGGTCTAACCCTAGCCCTAGTCCCACCCTACTCCCAACAACCAATAAAATAGGAAGCCCTAGTCCCTACTTCCAATAGAAATCCCAACCCTAGCCCTAGTCCCAGCCCTACAATGATTGAATCACAGACCCAGTAGCCAATAAGAACCCTCAAATACCCAACCAATAAGGACATTAACCCTAACCCAATAGAAACACCAGATAAAACCACCAATCAGTGTACACATGTGCCAACCACAAGCAGATCATATAAGGTCCCAGCAACCTCAGACAAGGTTTGCTGGCCAGGGAGTTGGAAGCTGCTTCTCCTGTTAAGAATCTCCTAGGACAGAGTGAGAGGAGGGTGATGAAGAGAAGGTGTGCGAGTTACACAGGTGGAGGATAATTATTCACAACATTATCATTACTATTACTTAGATAGTGTTAGGAAAATGTTGTTTTATGCTATTTTTGTTTAAATATTTGTTATTCTATTTTTCTTTGAATTACTCTACATTTTTAAGTGCAAGATGTGCGAGTTACAGGGGACTAGGCAGGGAGCAATATTTTGTTTATAATGTCTAATAAATATAAGTAGTTTGTGATGCATTTGTGATGTATTTGTTTAATTTTTATCTCGGTAGCAGTTTCTCGTGTATGTTTTCTGAGAATATCTTCCCACTGAATGGTCCAGCTCTCTAAATAACTAAATTAACCCTTGACTCTTTGTAGTTTACTCAAACCTTTACCTTTTTACTCCAGGATGTTTTTCCATGCACCTCACACTTCTTTTCCCTTAGATGGAATAAACTGAAGTAGTGCTGCCTACGGCCCTTCAGGGAATGCCTGTCAAAGGGCTGTATGAATGATTAAAAACCCAAGCACAAGCAGCTAGTAAGAAGTCTAGGACCTACTGCCTATCTGTCCAGACAAGCTGCATGTGGAAGCATTCTTATCCCATAAGCCACATTTTCATTGCCGGAGTGTTTGTGGAGAATTCACTTACTGAACTTGAGTTCATACTCTCATAAGTTGTGATACACTGCAGATCGTGAGGAAGGATGTGAGCAATGTGGGACAGCGGGAACATCAGGACGTTGGCGTAGCAAGGGGGAGGGTGGAAGGCAGTCTGCCCCAGGTGGGATGAGTTTTGGGGGTGCTGGCGGCCACCACGATCTTACCTGTGGTCGTCGCAGTGCGGCAAAGGCAGAATTCACCAGCGCCATCGCTCTTCCATGCGGCCACCGTGGGCAGCAAACACAGGGCCTCACCGTGGGCAGCAAACACAGGGCCCCACCGTGGGTAGCAAACATAGGGCCCCACCGTGAGCAGCAAACACAGGGCCCGCCACGGGCGGCTAAAGGTCTAGCTATGCCACTGCGCCACGAGGGTTCTACTGGCAACAGCCAGCAGCAGGTCTTCCGCAAACAACATTTGAAGACATTTTCTTTATTCATTTAAAGAGTTTTTAAAAGCACAAACATGGCCCTAGGTAATTGGAGCACTGTACATTGCAAATATTCTCCAAACAACCATATCTCAGTAACACGCCGTAGTGCAGTGCTTTGTGTGTTAGGCAAGCTATTTTCAACTGCAAGACAAAGCTTGAGTCCTGGGACCAGGACAGCTCTGAAACTAACACAGACCACACAAACCATAATGCACTTGGGCTGCTGTTTGGCGCCAGTTACCAGCATTTTAGGTGGATCCTGTACACGGCGCTCTTTCTGTCAAAGTCAGCAGGCAGCGTTTCTGGTAGTAAAAATCCTTCGTTAAAGCCAATAAATAGTTACCTATTGATTATGAAACATTTTGCCAGAACCCCATTGGATGTGCTTCATTGGTTGTGACTAACTGTTGTTAAAGCTTAAAGGCTTTGGCCTATTGATTATGAAAACCCTCTGTGAACAGGTCGAAACCTGTTTATAGTGTGAAATCTGTATTATATTGCTCCTTGTTTCCCTATGTTCATCTATTTTCATGTGTAGTTTAGTTGTTGAGTATAAAGTCCTTTTTCCTGATATCCTCACTGGAGACAGGCAGCGCTCTACAAATCCACCGTACATTATATTTGAAAGTAAAGCATTGGCCGGAGTGCTAGAGTTACTGCGTGTTATGATTGTGTAGCCTGAACCGCCTCTCTGAATAAGCTGAGCATTGCTCAGGTCTGTTAACATGAGAGTCAAGAGCTAATCTGGTGCTTTGTGTTTAGTTTGTTTCTGTTGGACTTGGCCCTTCTGGCAGGTTCACCCATGAACTTTTGGCCTTTTAATGTTACCTAAGTATAGTGATTTCTGGTCTTTGCGCACTTTAAAACTGTGTCCCAGTGTAAAGTGCGTGCGCTCTCTGAGTGCGTGTGTGAGATTGGCTTGTCCTCCCATAGGAATGCATGGGGGATATGTGTGTCCATGGTAGTTCCTGATGTGTGGGGAGTGCAGAGTCGAGTTTGGTATGTGCGGACTCATAAGTAAGCATGGGCGAATTTTGTGAATCTGGTGTTCGCGAATTTGCGTATTTGCGAACTCGCAATCCACAAAATCCGCAAATTCTCACGAATTTGCAGATTTTTTTTGTGTTCGCAAGGGTTTCTGCCAGTTCGCGAGGGTTTTGTACCAGTTCGCAATTGCGAACTTACTTGTTGGCTCGCAACGGTCGCGCCTTTCTTGTTTCTAAGTCTGGTTCATCATCACAGGTTCACAGCACCCTCTGTTTCACCACTGCCACCCTCTGATTCACCCATGCCACCCTCTGGTACATCATTGCCACCCTCTGATTCATCACTGTAGATTATGGGGGGGGGAAAAGCAAGCACACCTGCCCTGCTTCAACTGACATGAATTAATTTGGGGTTGATTTATTAATGTGTCACTGTTTTAAAATTCCAGTCTGGCACCTGCTTCCTTATCTGTAATTTGCTTTCTGTTGCAGTGCAATTTCTTTTCCCAGGACTTTTGTGGCCTACTTGTAACTATTCTATGAGCCTGCTGTGAGGGTCAGAGCAGGGTCATAGAATAGTTGCAAGTTAGGCAACTGAACTCTGGAGGGGGCCCTCGGGAAGCTCTACAGGGAATGGTTACTAATGATGAGTTTGAACTTTTGCACCTGCTGACTGCTTTCAGTTTTGCAAAACTCGTTTTTCTGCAGAACAGCAACTGTAATGCCCCAAACAAACATAGGCAACTGAACTCTGGAGGGGCCCCTCAGGAAGCACTACAGGGAATGGTTACTAATGATGAGTGAACTTTTGCACCTGCTGAGTGCTTTCAGTTTTGCAAAACTCGTTTTTCTGCAGAACAGCAACTGTAATGCCCCAAACAAACTTACTTGTGAAAGTTGATTTCTAATCCAAAAGTGATCCAAAGAAAGTCAAAAAGGCCTCAAATCCAAAAAAGTGCAGGCAAATGTCAACCTGAGGAGTTATTCTGATAAAAATCATCATTTTCAGAAGGTTTATGCTGCTTGCTAGTGGATTTCTTGTGTAGAATTGCAAATTTTGTAATTTCGCGAGTGCGAGATTGTTGCTGCCCGCCGCATCTACATGCTCGCAATTGCGAACTCTCGCGATGCGTCGCCAAACTCCCGCGGGATCCCGCAGCAAGATCCAAAATGGCGCAGCACTCGAGAAAAACAACTCGGCAAACGCTGAATGACGGTAAGTGAACGCCGCACGCCGCAATATTGTATCACCTAGCAAAAAAATCCTCTGCGTGCGAATTTGCGGATTTTCCGTAAATTTGCGAGAGATCGCGGATTGCGAATTTACCGAAAATCCGCAAAATCTGTGAGCGGAACGGATTTTCCGCCCATGCTTACTCATAAGATTGAATGCTGCGCGATGATGTGTGCAGATTTAATGTGTCTAGTGTGGAAGTGCCACACTAGACAGTGAATTGAATTTGAATGCAGTGAATGTGAATTGACTGTCTGGCTTGTGATTGGCTGGAGCTGGCTGGTGTGCCTGGCTCCAGGAGTCAGGATGGGTCTGCCCCGGTGGTGAATGGAGAGATCTGCATGTTGATGGCAAGGAGGAGTGCACCTGGGACCTGAATAGGGCTGGGCCTTCCCTCTACAATGCTGGCTCCACCCACTGTTGTGTGTCTGATGTCCCTGACCCACCCTGTGAATAGGCAGAGGGGCTGAGCAAAACAAAGTGCTCCAGAACCAGTTGCATCTGGTTCGACCCTTGCCTGCACCTTTGTAGACAAAGGATTTGTGTGTATAAAAAGAAGCTGTGACCTCATGTAAAATGTTCTTGTGTCCTGATACTTGAATCTACCAGGGGCGTACTGCTGCTGGGGCCTAGGGGAAGGCTTGCCTCCCTGGGCCTTGCCCAGACCCTGGATTGCTGATGGAGTTTGTTGCTGGGGGCCCTTTTCTTTCTTTAGGGGGCTTGATGGTCTCTGTGCCCCCCTGGGGCCTGGGAAGCGCTTTTTCCTAATTTGCCCTGTGACTGAGGGAGCCTACCCCTCATGGCTGCCTTTATTAATGGCAGCACAGGTGCCCACCCCGCTTATTTTGATATTAGCAGGAGCCCACCCTGCAATATGCCTGGTTATCTGAGAAAGTCCCACTTATTTAATTATACTTGTGCGCAGGTGCCTACCCTGCATCTTTGCCCGCATTCGTGGTGGCATTGCGGGTCCCACCCCGCTTCTACGTTTATTATTATGCCTGAGGGAGCCTACCTCTCATTATTTCCCCTGAAAAGAGATGCCGGCGCTGCAGCTGCAGCAGAACCGGAAGCCAGGCAGCCGATGCCTGGAGCGGGGCGGGACTTCCGCTGGAAGACAGGAATTCCCGCCTGCCTCTGCCGCTGCCGCCGAGAAGAGAAGCCGGCCAAGTAATGGCCTCCGGCTGCCCGGGGCTCCCGCAAGCGGTAGAGAGCCCCGGAGCCGGCCACCGGCAGAGAAGCGCCAGGTCAGCGGTGCTCCGGAGAAGATGGGAGACCCCGCAGGTGCCACGCTGAGGAAGCTGAAGATCCTGCCTCCACCCTGGCCCGTGAGTGCTCAAGGGAGTCCGGAGGGGGTAGAGGCGGGCGCAGAGAGGCCCCGGCTGGCAGCGGGCCACTCCAACACGGGGATAGGGGCCGAGAGGGCCCAGCGGGGATCCCTAGGTCCATGGCCATATTGGGGTGCATGGTCGGCATCCGGGTGGCCCTGCTTGCGAGTGGGCCGCCCCAAAGACAGGGGGCATGTTTTCTTCAGGAGCCTAGGTGGCTCCCTTGCCCCCGTTATTGTCTGGAGCCTGAGGGCTCCAACAAAGTACCATCCCCCATTATTTTAAGAGCCTAGATGGCTCCAACCAAAATGCACACCATTTGTTTAGAGCCTCGAGGGCTCCCCTGATTAGCACACTTTTATTCCAGAGGACACACGTGTGTTCAGAGCCTAGAGGGCTCCACCGAATGCGCAACATGTATTCCCAGAGCCTAGAGTGCTCCAAAATGTGCAGCATTGATCTAGAGGGCTCCAATATGTGCAGTATAGTTCCAGAGCCTAGAGGGCTCCAACGTTCGCGCAACTTGTTCTAGAGGGCTAGTGAAAGCCCCCTGCCGCAGTTTTGATTCCACAGCTGCCCAGCAAGTAGTGGGCAGCTGCACCGTTTAGGTTTTCCTTTCTAGGACATGTCTTTGGACTCAGGAGTGAGTCGCACTTCTTCGCCCCTACCTTGGCCTTCCACAGCTGTGCAGCACTTAGTGCCAGCTGCAGCGTTTAGGCCCTGTTCTTGTCCTCAGCTAGCCAGCAAGTAGTGGGCAGATGCAACGTTTAGGTTTTGGCGCAGCGGCGCAACCTGGACCTAATTGTGATCTATGTGTTAATGCTTTGGGTGTTAGGAAATGTACTGTGTGTAGTATGTTTTGCGCACCCTGTGTTTGATGCCTCTAGATATGATTTCTGCATAGGAGGGTGTTTTACCTGTTTAGGTTTATGTTAGGGAGATTGTACTTCCCTGTGTGAGTTCCGCCCCTAGTGTAAGGTTTTACTTAAGTGGTGAGGGTCTAATGTAGTTAGACTGGTGAAGATACTGTGTATGATGGATTTCATGGCACAGACTGTTGCAAGTGCAGTGATTATCAGTGTTTACTGACTGTACGTTCTATGACCTATTTTTACTTCTATGTTTTAGTTCACCTTTGCCAAGTTCACTTTGTGATGATCCTGACAGTGGTCCATGTGGCCCTGTCAGGTGTACATAATCCCTTGTAAATATTGCCCAGTGCCAGTTGACACAGTGTACATAATGTGATTACTATTCTAATGTGTTTTGAGAATACAAAGGCTATTTTTGATATAACCTTGTGTGGAGTTTCCTTTGTGGTTGGCTTTGGGTGTTGTTGCTGGGTGCGCGCGCAAACGCTTTACACATTGCCTTCGGGATAAGCCTGACTGCTCGTGCCAAGCTACCAAGGGGGTGAGCAGGAGTTATCTTTGGCGTGTAACTTCCTTGCCCTGACTAGAGTGGTGGTTTCTACCTGGCTTTGGCGCAAGCCTTAACCAACCAGAAATCCCATTTCTTTCAGTTTCCAATAGTAAAGACACCAGAGGTCAAATGTCCCACTCTACACAATGGGAGTCAATAACCCTTGATTGCCCCAGGACCCCAAACTAGTTACCACAGACTGCTAGGAAAAGCATAGTAGGTCTTTGCCTTAGTGTACAAATCAAAAATGCATGACCCCCGAGGGTCTCCTCTGTGAAATGATTTATCAACGGGACTGTGGCTCTGAGGTCAGGAAGAGCACGCAATCGGGACTCCTCCTTCGGGGAGGTACAACTTCCCTCTCTCCTGCAGAGTCAGACTGTTGGTTGTGGGAAGATTCTTTCTGAGTGGAATGGACAAGTCCTTGTTGACTTGTTCCTTACTAGGAGAGATGAACACTGGCCTCTGCCATTAAAAGGTCAACCTCAACTCTCTCAGTTGGATCTTTCATTCCATCCGTGTGAGGTATGGATCTAGAGAGATCGTGCAATTGAATACAGGACCTGAGTGTGTGTCGACCCTGTATTTGTTTGCTGAATTGACTGAAGACAAATGTAGGCATCCATTTAGGAAATTCTTTTAAATAGGTTGCCGACAAGATGGCAAACTGAGGTGAGCCCCCTTAGGTCCTTGGTCGATTGGGAGAAGCCCTGGAGTATACCAAAGGCTTCTCTTTAAAGTGAAAGGGTCCAAGGAGCTGAGAGTGTGGGCAACAGATCCTTTCAAAGTCAAAAGGCAGAATCTGAATAATCCTGCTCACCCCTTTTCTCAGAGGTGGCCCTACAGACAGTTTTGTTTAGTTGCTGAGGATGGGGGTAATGTCTGACTTTTTTGTCTCAAACCCCCACTCAACCCCCATTCTTGCTGGATCTGCAGATCAAGGAATATGGTTGGATCAGCCTGCATGGAGTACCCCAACACCCCGGAAACCAGAAATAAGCTGTGAACCCTCTCAAACCTTATCCACCATGCCTCCAGCGTACACCTTGTAACCACCGACAAGCAATCCCAGCCCCCCTTCATGACCTGAAAGTGGTCAGAGGGGCTGGGTAGGCAAGGCTAAAGGGGAAAATCCACCCAGCTGGATATTTTAATTTAAATCTTCGCTCAGGGGATTCTTTGTGTGCCCCCCACATTCCCAACAACTCTGTGGGATGCTTAGGTGAAGTAAAAGATAGCAGCATTCAACATGACCCCAGTTTTAAGGTCTCGCCTGCAACAGCGCATGCAATGCACTCTTGCTCACGAGAGATATTCTATAGAACAAGGGACTTGAAAGCCACCCACTGCTTAACATTTGTTGGCTTTATTGTCACTCTTATTTACTGCCTTCTAATTGACCAGTGTGTGATGGCTTTTCTTCTTCTTTCGGCTGGAGCATGGACCAAGTGCTGATTGCTTCAGCTTGAATGCTGTCCTTCTGTTGATCATGCTGTGATTGAGGCACTACTTTCAATTTTTTATTTTTCCCTATAGTCCTTATTGAACCTCTTGCCACTTTGTCGCTATGTTTTATTATATCACATGCACTTTAAAGAAGCTCTTTTCTTCTTTGAAATGGATGTTTATTGTGACCAACAAATGTTATCAGCTTTTATCATGTCAACAGATCTTTTGTGGTTCCAAATGTATTTTCACTAAAACCTGGACATGTGCGCAAGTGCTTTCTTCATGTGATGGGATTTTTTGCCAAGTGTTTCCTTTTCCTTTTCTTTTTCACTTATGTGGAGATTAACTGATTTGCTCTGAATCACAGGAGTGTTGTGATGAGACCTAAAAGGCCTTGGCAAAGCCAATTAATTTCACCTTTGAGACTACTTGCTCTGCCATTGCCTTTTGCTCATGCTGTAAAGCATGTGCATTGCAGACTTTGGCACGATTTGTAGCCATACTGTTTGCAGTACGGCTACTGAGCATTATGGCTAAAAATAATAATACAAAAGGACTATGATGTATCCAGTACAAATGCACTTAAAAATAAAAGTGCATTAGCCCTGACTGCATCATAGCGCATTTTTATATATTAGTTTTAGCCACACTACAAAGCATCCATGCTGCTGTACAGGAAGGCTACAACACATTGGCAATAGCTCATTAGCGAAACCTATTGGCTTTGCCAATGTTTTTTTGCAGTTTTATGCAGCACAAGATTGACTAGAAGGTATTGGAGCGCTTTTATGTTACCAATTACACTACAGAAGGATACATTCATTTTGTATTCTTTTTAAGCATGGGGAGATTGGGTAATTTGCCCAGAATCATAACATGTTGAGTTGACGTCGAGACTCAAATCTGGTTCCCATGTTCCAAAGTCCGCAGCTCTGGCCTTAACGCATGTCCTCTCCTGGTTGTGATATTGAAAAATCGTAACCACAGTTATAGCCATTTGAACTGAACACAATTCCCAGAGACCTTGTGAGAAAGTCTGTGATTATTATGAAAAACTCCAGGTCCATAGGGAAAAGGCAAATGGAGTTTGAAGACCCATTGTCATAGCCAATAAGTCAATGTCTGCTTATTATGAAAACCTTTTATCAAAGCTAATAGGTCAGAAGTCTGCTTTTTATGTATGTTAAGCTTGCTTTACATTGTTCCTTCACTGTGTACATTTATATATTAATGTATTGTCTTTAGCAGGTTTTAGAATGAAGTACTTTTTCCTTTTAAAGTAAAAACATCAGCTGGCTTGTTAGCATTTTTGAGTGGTATTATTATTGTCTGTTCTGAGTTTCTAGCCACATTAGGTCCCTAAGGGGCATATATAGGTAGCTTTTTGTGGTTGCAAACGGACCGACTCGCAGAATCGGGCCGTTTGCGCCCACAAAAAAATTCGCATTTTCCCTTAAAACAAACCCTATTTTGCGATTCGGTACCCTATTACCGAATAGGGAAATGGGTTAGCGATTAGGTTTAGGAAGCGGCATGTTAAGAGAGTCCCTTCCTAATAGCGAATCACAGTGGTATGTGTGAATGTTTTGCGACCCAAATGCGGTCTCAAAACATTCACATTTTACAGCCTACTTCAAGCAAGTGGTAACCCATTCGCAAATGGAAGAGTGTCCCCAAGAGACCCCTTCACCTTTGTGAATGGTTGCAAAAGCGTTTTTTAAGAGCAGGCAGTAGTCCCAGGGACCACCGCTTACTCTTAAAAAAATGAAAAGAAAATGTAACATTTTTGTTTCTGAAACACATCCGTTTCCCTATAAGGAAAATGGGCTGCATTTAATAAAAACATTACTGCTTTATTTAAAAGCAATCACAGACATGGTGGTCTTCTGACCCCATCAGGTCACCAGCCCTGTGATTTTAGAGATTCCCAATGGGTTGCAAATTGCGACCTACCTAAAGAATATTAATGAGGTAGGTCAATTTGCAATCCATTGGGAATCACAAACAGGGTACAACACACTGTAGTCCATCGCAGTTTGTGATTTCCTAATAGCGAATCTCAAAGATTTACTATTAGGTAATCACAAACCCATTTCTATGTACATCTGCCCCTAAGTAAGTATGAGTTGGACCACCCTGGCTTATTACCTTGACGATCAGGTTCTCATGTGCTGATCTGGACCTCAGCTTTGAGTCCAATAGTAAAGTGGCCCAAGGACGCATGAGCCACCTCGAACCACTTCTCTCAGAAGGTATCCCACATTCTAGGATCTTGAATTCCCATGTTTCATTCAATTAAAGAATCAATGGTTAACCAGATTGCCGGTAGTTGAGGGAGGTTTCTAATAGGTATGTAGTGAGATGTCAGATTCTATAGGTATACTGGCCTTTGCCCCAGAATGCTTTGTGGATGGTGCGGAGGACCTCAAATGTACCCCTAACTTTTACTCAGAGTCAGCAGAGTGCTTTCAGAATGGGTTTGCAATGGTATCACTTGTAGATGCTAATGCATGTTATGGCTTCCTGGTTCTGTAACCATTGTAGCATAGCAATTAGTTTCTTGAAAAGGCCATTGTGTATGATGCTGAACAAATACTTCTGTCAATTCCACCCAATGACTGACTTGAAGTAGAGGCAGCATTTATCAGAGTAAGAACAACTCAACATTTATACTCTTCACAATGGTGTTCAATTGAGTCAGAAACGAAAATTCAGAGTCAAAAAGAATCCTCAGGTCTCATACTTTCATAAAAGGTGGTGCAGAGGTTCCAACACATCAGCCATTTGAAGAGAAATCAGTCTGACGTTGTTGTAGCCATGATTAGAATCCCGGTTTTGCAGTCATTTCAAGCGAATAAGCCTGTCCTTCATTCAAAAGAGCACATAGTCCAAGATGGAGGTAATATTAGTTACTGTTTAGGATGTGTTGTTTACCAGTCAATGGATTTGCATGCCAGCAGTGTATGTTTAAAGGTTCTGGTGAGATTGATCTCATATCTGTTCAAAGGCACAAATGTATAAAAAAAACTATTGAGAAGCGATGGATGAGCCATGTCAGTACGTGTGTGGAGGATTTGACTGACCCAATTCTGATTTTTTGAGACGATTAGTAAAAGAGCGAGACCAGCCAAGCCCACCATTGTTCCAGACTTTCTTGACGAATTGGGTGGTCTCCAGTTGGGCAAGCCATGGACAGGTTGAGGAGTACTGACTGTTTTCCTTCCTTGTTCATGGTGAGTATGACCACCTCCCTGATGCCAACTGAGGTACCCCTTGCAAATCTGAAACCTGTCAGCTGGTTGTGGAAAGGATAGTTCCGAGAATGCATTCCTGGAGTTTTCGCGTCACCTGCCTTCCATGATCTTAGAGGTTGGAGTTGGGTTGATAGTTGATTTATGTTCTGAAACAGTAAACATGTTATGCTCCATATTCTTTATTAATCATAAGTTCATTTGTGTCTAGATGTGTGGATATATACTCATGAATGAGCCACATTTTATCTAACGGAAGATTAGCTTGTTGTATCCTATGTTAGCCAAATGCGCAATTTTAAGTGGTCTTAACGTTTACTAAGGCAACAGAGGCCCAAGCTTTCATTGCTGAACAACTGTTGTTTTTGAAATGTGCTTTTACGTTTTTTTTCTTCCAGGAACGAGATCCCTTTACATAATTAAAAGAGTTCATTGGTTGCTTATAGAAATGCTAGCACAGATACGTTAACGAGAAGTCTGCTTTACACCATGCGTGGGGATGAGTAAAGATCCTCCGTTATAATACAGTCTGGGCCCCGGATGCGCTCACGTCATGGAGCTGTGTGCGCCTTTGTCTGACGATGAGAACGAGGGGAGTGTACCTGCTCCAGGGAGTCAGTGCTACCTGATTGGTTCAAGTCTGGAGGGAGCCGGTGGGAAACCCTTCTGGAGAAATGTGCAACGTGTTATAATTGTGTGTCTTAGATTAGTTGTTAGGAGATCCAGCCCTCACTTTGCTGGGAGAAGACCTTTCACTGACTCTGCTGTTCGAAATCCCATCCCTATCACTCGTTACTGAGTAAGACTCTCGAACAATTCTGCCCTTTTCACCTGAACCATAACTTGCCTCGTTTCAGACTGACACCGTCTGCTTAGAATTTCTCCCTGCCTTCTTTGAATGCTTCTTTATACAACTGATACTACCTTCATTTCGCATTTTGAATATTCCTGTGATGTGCATTGTCCTTTACCTGATGTACATATAGGAGGACTGATTAACAATGCTGAATGTTATGCTTTTTGATGGATTTACTGAATGAATAAACGTTGTAACTGACTAATTTGTGAATAAACCTTCACGGTTTTGGAAACCATCCTCTCTGTCATTCCTGTGGAGCCAAATGTTTTCACTGTAATTTGAAATTGATGCACCGATTTTAGTTTCGATATATTTTCAACCAATAACAAAGGGTTCACTCGATTACGCCAGAAGGTATAGAGATTGTTTGGATCAGTGGATCTTTTTTAAGTGGTGAATGGTGATGAGATGTTCTGAAGGCCCTGATGCTGCTCCAGATGTGAGGGGCTTATAGTGACAAGTGGCAAAACTCCACCCAAACTTCCTGATGCGCGTGGAATCCCACCAGTGTATCGACGCCATTTGTGGCAATGAATTAAGATTTGAAAGGTGGTGCTGCCACCAGAAATGGTGTATCCTCGCAAGTGCAATGTTTTGAATCCCAGCCTACTGTGCTCTGTGCACCAGAATACAATGGCCGCTTGCATAGAATGACTGAGGTACAGAGGTCCAATTAACCTGAAGGTTCTACCCACCAGAATCTAGCTCTGCACTGTGAGTCCCATACAGATTTCCCCGCCCACCTCAGGCCCTCCCATTGGTTGAAGTCCTCCCCCGGTGTCATTCAAAATATTGGTCTCTGTGCCCCACAGGCATATGTGTATGCGCTCTGGTGTGTGTCTAATAGGGTGTGGGTGTTTGTGAATGAGGACAAGCAGGTGTGTTTATTCAGTTCTCCCGTTGTAATGATCGAGGTGTGTTCTGCAGGAAGACACATTGCCTTCTCCTTTAACAAGAATGTCAAATATTTATGGATCAGACAGAGGGAAGCGGCTCCCAGTAATTGTTATAAATGCGGCTGTGGGAGCCCGGGGGTGTTCCACACGCAGGAGGCGCCTGTAACAATGTCCTGCAGCAGGCCTCACTGCCAGGCCCAATTATCATAGAACCCGCACAAAATAGGAGCTCTCGCTCGGCGAGACATCACTCACACCACTTATTAGTCTGCATCCAGCACGAGAAAGACCACCAGGGACCCGTGCACAGGGCCAATTAACGTGCAGCTGGTCTAAGACGGCATCACGCGGCAGCGCAAGGAGTGCCCCTCATATAGGGATGGAGCCACCCGGCCCGCACTATACAATGTTGCTAGTACAGTCACCCGGAGGGCCGGCAGGCCCACAAGTATAAATAAAAGGGCGCATGACCACTCAGGGTCTTGGCCCACACTACATGAGTGCGAGTCCGTTACTTAAATAGCATATTTGAGGCCTACCTGTGTCCACGAGTGGCTGCTCTGTAGCACGCCGGATACTACATTGGCGAAGAGTCTGCTCCCACCCACGCCTCTGCCGTAGAGCACTACTCTGTTTGCCCCAAGCCGCCGGCGAGAGAAATTGACAATGCGTCAAGCTGCATAACTAATGGTAAGACTTGTGACTTCCATTCTTAGAGTATACCCCTTTTGGTCCTAGTAACAATGATTCAAGTGAGTTATTCCTCCCCGTTCTCTTCGTAGGACACAGACTCTGGTCATTCATCTGATAGCGGTAACTACCTCCCGCCCATTTGACGTATTTTCACAAGTAAGCTAATTCTTTTTTTTCTTCCGCGGCTCAAATTGGGTCGGAAATCAATTTTGTTCCTTGGCTGTTCTATTTACACGCCGTTTAACATTGCTTTTCAGATACATAAACAATACTCGACATTGGGAGTAAAATCAACTCGTTCATCGAGGTTATTTGGATGTATCGCCAGACCTATAGAATAAAGGTAAAATTATTAGATTCTCAATCCGCCCGCAACTGTGGTTGCAGTCTATATTCTTGAAACAGAACACTCAACGGCACTTCACTCTGTTGCAGGTTGATACCCACGGTAATTGATGACATTCTAAAAAGACCAGCAAACTCCTGGTCTCTTAAGGTATGCTGCATCTTTTGATGCGTTCTTTAAAAGCAATCTTTATTGGATAGAGGACCATGTTCTAAAAGTATTCTCCCCCCTTTTTCTTTCTATAAACAGTTCCTATGATATGACTCATCCTGCCCTGATGAGAGTCCTGTGACTAATACAGTGAGACTCGAAACGCGTCGGCATCCATTTATTCATTAAAGGAATTGTGCCATCGGCATTTGTTACATTCCCTGTGTTAAAACAATATCCCAATATAGTAATATTGGAACAGGAATGTGGGTGGTATCAAATAATACTTACCCCCTGGGAATCTAATTCATTTGTCAACCGCAGTTTTTTTGTACTGTCCCTTGGCAACTGTTTAATGATTTGTTCATATTGATTTGTTTTGTAATTTGAGAGCACATTGGTATTGTATGTTTATTTTTCACACATCTATTGTATATATTGCTTTTTTCTTGTTTCAACAATGGTGTATGGTATAATGTGAAGTTGATGATGTTCTTTCTCTGGCTCGAAATGTTACAAGTTTTATAACTCAACAAAAAGTAAATAACATAAATCAAGTGTCAGGGTAAACTAATACATTTTGGTTTATCTCTCTTCATGCATTAATTGGGTTTCAATTAGTATCAGAGGCATAGGTAAAATTTCCCTTTTGTATTACTTAAAGGCCCAACCTACCCTCTTCCCCACAGAGCCAAACCCCCCTTCTTCTTAAATCTAAATGTGTTTGATGCAGAGAGATGATTGTGGCGGCAGGCGGGACTCGAGTAGGAAGGCCTTATGATGAGGCACAGACAGACTTGAAAGCCTCTAAAGACTGGCTTCAGGTAATGCAGTATTAAATCAAATGGGAAGTGGGCATCTGGGCCAATCGAGAAACAGAGTGGGACTGTTTGCCACGTTGATTGGATCAATAAATCCTAGTGTAAGGCAAGGGGTTAGTTTAGAGAATGCGATTGCGAACGAGCAAGGCTGGGCCATCGTCTACATGGATGACGGTGGACAGTTTTTTTTGGTGGTATTTTGTGGGTTTTTTGCAGAGTTTTATATAGCCCGAACTAGACCCGAACCGAATCAGGTATCAGAGCGCTTTACATATCACCAGTTACTTTACATGAGGACACACATTCATTTTAGGCACGGGGAGATTAAGTGATTTGCCCAGAATCACAGGAGGTTTTGGCGTCGTTACCGAGACTCGAACCCAGATCCCCACTTCCGAGGTCTGAGATCGCGTGACTGCGGAGTGGGTAACAGGGTGAAATAGCAGGTCCGGGAGCAGTTGGTGCTTGAATTAACTCGCGGGGGCAGGACTAAGCCGTGTGTGAGCAGCGCGCGTAATATGAAGAATGGCAGGTCCGTGAGTGATAGCTGCTAGAGACCACGGGTCAGATTATCACCGCGTGTAGTTGAACAAATGGCAGATCGGGCCATAAGTGATGTTAGGAAACACGGGCGGGGCGGGCTCAGAACCACGTGTAAGCGCGGCGCGCATGGTGGGGCTAAGGTAGGAGCTGAAGGCTGATCAGAGGAAGGTTAGAGCATGCATGAATATTACCTGTGAGGCATCGGTAGTTAATGGGTCCTGGGCGGCGGCTCAAGCAGATGTAAGGGGGGCTGTGATCTGCGGGGGAAAGGTCGTGATTCGTGAACCCACTACCGCCTTCAGATAATATTATACACACAAACCATTATTTTTGATGAGAAACAGATTTCTCTTACTTGCAGACCTTCGCTAAATGCTACTCGGAACAGGCAGCAGCCGTTTTCCCGAATTCCTGCTCGGCGCCGGGCTGCTCCTAATGAAGGTGTCACCGGGCCGGCCCTGGAAACAAACATCACTGTGTGTGTGGTGGGGGCCCGGCTGTGTGTGACCTTACTCGCGGGCGCGCCCGGCGCGGTACTTTGCAGCGTAAGATAGGTGGCGCACCAGGCGCAGCACTCTTCGGCGTCATGATGTCATCGGGATTTTGGTGCTGCTGCTGGCCTAAAATTCTACAATGAAGAGGCCTGCTCACAAAATAAAAAGTTCCGAAGTTCGGTTCCATTCTATTTCTTGAAAATAAATGCCATACTGACTCACCAGATCCAGGGGGGGCAAGTGCCCCCCCTGAGGTTCCGTGACAATTGTAAGTGGTGTTTTCGACTCACACGAATATAGTCGAGTCTAGTATCTATGAACCGCAAATGACGAGTTTAGCAAGTGTGCGCAGTTTCGCTGTGCTAACTTAAACCGTTCGTTTGTTATATGGGTTTGTCATCTGTACCCACAGGTTCCATCTTAGATACGGCATCCATTTTGTCTCTTGCCCTCAAGTAGCCAGCGAACGGACGCTGTCCGCTTCGCGACCCTGGGACTCCCAAGATATTTGCGGAAGACACATGTTCTTTGAAAGTGTCTTTATGACGAGGGGGATGCTACTGTAAGGCAGATGGCGCCGCTCGAGGCTCATCTTGCCGCACGGGCTTATTGTCTCAGTTGTGCATCTCATTAGGCACGTCCCTTTGATGCCTGTATCTCGTGCTTCTCGACACTCCCCTTTTACACCCTTTCCAATCTCCCCACTGTTTCCGTCTTCCTCTGCACCTGTCTTCGTTCCTGTTCCGATCTACTTTACTGCTGATTGGAATTTGCTAATGGTGGGAAGATGGGTTTTTACAGTTGGGAACCGCCAAATGTTTCCGCACTTATGTTCCGGATCTTGTGTGTTTCAAAGTGATCTAAGCGACCCCTCTGAGAGCGACTTGTGGGAACCAGGTTGTAAACTATTGTGTATCATGTTATCCTATGGGTAGAAACTGTATAAAAGGAGCGATCCACAAATACAATTTGAAGCAGTCTCCCCGAACTACACTCGATGTACTTCTTGTGACTTCTGTGTTCCCTGCAGTAAATAAACCTTGACTCTTTGACGCCGAAGGAAGTGTCCCGTGTCTCTGTGATTTGTACGCCGGAGCAGGTTACCCACGAAGGTTTCAGGTGTTGTGCCCTGGCACCGCTGGGTCCAAAGAACCCAGTCCTTCAGTTGGCGCCCAACGTGGGGCTGCATCAGTGGTACCGGTCCAAGCCTGACGATCGTGAGGAACTTCGTGTGAAATCTCCGAGGGAAGGTGCACCCCGCTTCATCGATCCTGTTGTCGAAATAAGTGGCCCGAAGACTTTTCCCGCGAAGATTCCCGCCTCCTAACGGCTGCGACGGACTGCTACCCTGACTGTAGACCTGTTTTGGCGCCTGGCGTAGACCTTGGTATAGCGAGACGATTGACGGGCCTTCCTGAGGACGCCATTGATCTTTGAGTTAAGTATTTGTGGGTCGCTCCCAGAGTTCTTGGTTGTAGACACTTTAGCGAGTGTCTTTGTTGTAAACACTTTAGCGAGTGTTTTTGTTGTAGATACTTTAGCGGGTGTCTTTGTTGTACACGCTGTGTGAGTGTTTTTGTCGGTGACACTTTGCTAGCGTACTTTGTTGTTGTTGTATTTGTTTGACGACTGCAGCCGCCAAAGACCGAGGGTTTTGTTCTTGCTGGGACTTGGTAAATCCCGTAACCCTTGAAGTTTGTGAAACTCGGCTAGTGTGCAAGATGCCTGGTCGCAGTACTTTGTTCAGTTGCTTTAGACCTTGTGGTGCGGATTCCCTGCTGGAGGACTCGTGTCCGATACCTCCGGTTGGAACTCCTACTTATGACCTATATAGCAAACATGGGCTAGGCCCGATTGCTTTTAACGATTATTGGATCAAATATACAAAGAAAGACGGCGATCTTCGTTGGCCACCTCACGGTAGCTTCGAAGCGTCGATCTTAGATAATTTGGAAATAAAGTTGTTCGAACGTAAATCAAGGCCGGCCATGTTTGATGCCTTTCGGTTCTGGCGCAAAGAAGCCCGACAGAAAGAGATCAGACAAAATAAACGTAGTCAGCGAGATACTGTTGCTACTATAGTGAAGAAAGCTGAGCAGTTTCAGCGTGATAAGGAGGATAAGGATAAGGAAGTGTTTGAGAGATTACAGCGTATGTCCATAGACAAATGCTATCCTGTTTTGTCTACGGAGTCGGATAAGAAGGAAGAGGCAGTTGAGGATTCTTTAATGTCCTATCTTATGAAGTCGCCACCTCCGTACGTACAGGGTACCGCAGCTCCTGTGGTCCCTGCCGTACCTGTTCCACCAGTTCCTCAACCTGCACTTGCTCTTCCGACTGTTCCTGCTCCTTTGCCTCTTTCTATTCCTACTGCTCCTCCGCTTCCACATACTCCTGTTCCCGCTACTGCTCACGCTACTGCTCCTGTGTTGTTAACCCCTGTTGCTGCTAACGTCTCTACTCCTTCTCTTGTTAGTCCTGTGTCTTACTCTTCTCCCTCTACTCGTAATCGTGATTCTCCCCTTGCGACAAACTTCTTTCAGTCGCTCGGACCTGTTTTTGGGTCTGCTGGTTCTGATGGTCCACAGAGACGTAGCCAGCTTCCTGGTAATAGAGAACGTGTTGCGCTATACAATATGGCGATGGGTTGGATGATAAACCCTGTTAGAAATCCACCTCGTGTTGTCCTCGAAACGTTTGATCAATTCAACATACCTACTCAGAGATATGTGTTTGATGAAATGTGCAAGTTCTTACATGATCAGATAGCGGCTGTTGCGCCTGACGAGGTGCTGACCGCCCTGTCTGAACTCCGGCTTCAGTTCGCAACTGGACTGATAGTCGACACTAATGTCCGACGTGCTATTGAACGGTTGCTATCTCTTCGTCCCGCTCCTATTCCTCATGCATTGTTCGTTGAGGACATTGAACAACGAGATGGGTCTGGCCAATATCCTATGCGAGAAGTTCCGCCAGTTTGGGTACCCGCTGATAATACTAATGCTAATGCTCCAATACCAGCACATTTCCAGAGAGTGTGGATACACCTCCCTTGGAAACGATCGGAAGTGCTTCAGGTGAAACAAACTTTGCCTGATCCTCGCAAAAATCCTGCGGGGTATTACAAAGAATTATCGCAGCTCGTAGACGCTACGATAATGAATCTGGCCGATATCGACATGTTGTTTGGCAATGTCGTACCGCAACCGGTATGGGCCAAGATTCGTCACCAAGATCACGCGAATGAATTAGGTGGTGATTGGGCTGCCATTACAGCGGCAGACGCTGGACAAGTGGCTGCTACTAAACCCGATCAGTTGATTGAACTTCTTCCCCAGCGAATCATTACGTTAATGAAAACGCTTATGCCAGCTATGAGGGTAAATTGGGACAAGTTGTCAGCCTGCAAGCAGAAGAAAGATGAGAGTGTTTCAGACTTCTTTACGAGGTTCGAGGAAACATTCGTCGATCATAGTGGGCAGGATATGGGTACTGAGGGTGGACAGAGGTTGTTTGTGGATAAATTTGTATCGAATTTATTGCCCGACTTGTGCAATAAATTGAAAAATTCAGAAAGTTCATGGGCCGTTTCTACCTCAGCTCAGATATTGGCTACGGCACAATATTACGAAAATAGAGAAAAAGAGGAAAATGACCGTGCCGATAAAAAGACGAAAGAGCTGAAAACTAAAGTGTTGTTACAACAAGCATATCCGCCGCATTCTAATCAGAATGCGCCTCAGCAGAATAGATCGCAGTCGCAATCAAATAGATCGCAGCCGCGCAATGATTCATCTTTTCAGAGATCTTCGTTGGGGTACAACCAATGTGCTTATTGTAGACAGGAGGGACACATTAAATTCAATTGTCCTGCTTTAAATGACCGTAGTGGTGGTAATTCGTCTAGAGGAGGTCGGGGTGGTGCACAGCACGCATCACGTGGTAGAGGTCGTGGTGCTCAGAACGACCGTTCTGATAACTCGTCAAATTCTAATAATTGTTTCGACCAACGTGGATCATCGCAAGGACGATCTGCGCAGTACAATGTAGACGATTATTACGTCGATCAGGGAACTGACGATAGTAATTACTAGGACAGCCAAAGACAAGGAGAGGGAGTGGTATCAGTTCCGGTTGATCAGAGAGGGCCTTACGTCGCAGTTGCTACATCGGGCGTCGTTGAGCCTTTTCTGTTGGACACTGGTGCAGCGAAAAGTTCTATCATGCATTCGAAACTCCCTGGCGCACCTTTGTCTGGCTTAACAAATGTATCTGTTGGATTCTCTGGCGCCCCCGTTAGCAATCCAGTTTCGCGCCCTTTGCCCCTTAAAATTGGGCCTCGTGAGCTCGAAGCTCCGTTGATTTTAACCACTGGTTGTGGTGAAAATCTTTTGGGTCTGGATTTGCTTAAACGCTTGTATGCAACTTTGTATTGTTCTCCTGCGGGTGTAAAGCTTACGTTAGGAGAGAGGGTAGTCTCTCCCATGTACTTGTCCCTCGATAAGCTTCCACCGGAATTGAGTTCTCTTCCTTCACCTTTGTGGGCGACGGGTCCAAATGACGTGGGCCTACTTGATATCTCCCCTTATGTTGTTCAGTTGAAATCGAATGTGCGATTGCCACGTATTCCCCAATATCGTATCTCCCTTGATGGTGAACGAGCTTTGTTAGCGATCATCTATGATTTGATCGAGAAAGATGTCATTGAAGAAACTCGGGGAAACGTGTGCAATAGTCCTGTACTGCCCATTCTTAAACGTACTGATCCTACCAAACCGCCTGTTTATCGTTTTGTTATTGATTTACGGGAGGTGAATAAAATTGTGGTTCCTCAATTCCCTGTTGTGCCTGACATTACGGCGCTACTGACTCTGATTCCAGCTACGGCTTCATGGTTTTCGGTGATTGATTTGAAAAATGCGTTTTTCAGCATCCCGATTGCCGAAGAGAGCAGGGACCTTTTCGGTTTCTCTCTTGGTGGACGTAGCTTCCGGTTCAAACGCGCTCCTCAGGGCTACTGTGAAAGTCCATCGATTTACAGTCAAGCTTTGAAGGGTCAACTAGATGCGTTTAGGTTGCCGGTTGGTGCGGCTTTAATCCAATACGTCGACGACTTATTGGTGGCTGCTGATACTCAGGACATTTGCAAAATTGCTACAGTGTCGTTGCTGCAACATCTCTGTGAGTTAAATCACAAGGTGTCACCTTCTAAACTCCAATATTGTTGTCAAGAAGTAACCTATCTAGGTCACTTATTGTCAAAGGAGGGAAGGAGATTGACCCCAGAGAGAATTGCAGCGATTGCGCGCATGGCTGTGCCACAAACCCAAAGAGATGTGCGTGCCTTTCTAGGTATCACATCGTACTGTAGGCAGTGGATTCCTAATTTTTCATTGCTAGCGAAACCATTGGTGGCTCTTACGTGCAAGGATGTTTCGACTCCTTTACCATGGACGGAAGAATGTCAGAAAAGTTTTTCTGAATTACGTGATTCATTGTGTTCGGCCCCTGTGTTAGGTACCCCTGATTACAGTAAACCGTTCACGTTATATGTTCACGAGAGGGAAGGTTGTGCTTTAAGCGTCTTAACGCAACCTTTTGGTGGTAAGCAACGTCCATGTGCATATTTTTCCTCGACCTTAGACCCAGTAGCTAGAGCATTGCCGAGTTGTTTGAGAGCAACTGCGGCAGCTGCGGTCTCCATCCGACAATCAGCAGGATTGGTCATGGATAATATGCTTACGGTGATGGTTCCGCATGCAGTCGATACTCTTTTGAACCGTACGAAAACTCAGCACTTGACGAGTGCGAGGTTATCTGGGTACGAATTGACGCTCTTGGCAAGCCACATTCAGATAAAACGTTGTAATGTCCTAAATCCGGCAACTTTGTTACCAATTAGTGCAGAGTCAGATGCAGTAACAGAACATGACTGTTACTTGCGGACAGAGGAGGAAACAAAAGGTCGTGTGGACCTTAAAAACACCCCATTGGAAGACCCGGATGGCATCCTGTATGTGGATGGGTCATGTTTTAAATTGCCGAATGGTGATGTGACTACTGCTTATGCTGTGGTGACATTGAATACTGTTGTTGAGACTGCGAGATTGAATCAGAATTCTGCCCAAGCTGCAGAGCTGATCGCTCTTACTAGAGCATGTGTATTAGCAAAAGGTAAACGTGTGAATGTGTACACCGATAGTCAGTATGCTTTCGGTGTAGCGCATAGTTTCGGACGATTGTGGCGAGAACGTGGTTTCTTGACGTCACATGGCACGAAAATACAGCATGGCCAGCTTGTGAACGATCTTTTGGATGCATTGACTTTGCCTGCTCAAGTTGCAATTGTTAAATGTAGTGCGCATCGTAAGGTGACGGATGATGTTGGTCGTGGTAATGCGTTTGCAGATGAGATTGCTAAGGAGACTGCCCGGAACCTTAGCACTCGAATGTATGTGACGAATTCGGTTAGGTGGCCTACAGAATCAAGTATGTGTGAGAATACTATAGAGAGTGTGAAAGCAATTCAGAATGAGGCCACCGACACTGAAAAGATGAAGTGGAAAGAAAGTACGGGAAGGTTGGATGTGAATGGTTGCTGGATTGATTTGTCAGCACAGAAAAGATGGATGTTGCCTGATGCGTATGTACTGGCCGTTGTGCAAATGGCACATGGGTTAGCACATATTAGCGCGAAAGGTATTTGCAAGTTGTTGGCTGATGTGTGGAAGAATGATGGAATTACTAAGTGTGCTGAACGTTTGGTGAAGAATTGTATGGTGTGCATAATGTACAATCCTGGCAAAGGAACCCCAACTCCCCCTGGCAGTTTTGCTCCTCCTTCGTATCCCTTTGAGGTGATCCAATTGGACTTCATCCATATGGAGCGATGCAATAACCTGAAATACGTTTTGGTTGTGGTTTGCGCATTCTCCCGATGGATCGAGGCCTATCCCCTCAAGGATAATACTGCTTTGTCTACTGCGAAAATCCTACTGAAGGAATATTTTCCTCGGTATGGAATGCCTAGAGTCGTGTGGTCAGATAACGGAAGTGAGTTTGTTGGAAGTTTGATGAAGAGTGTGTGTAAGGGCCTTGGAATTAATCAGAAATTCCACAGCGCCAATCATCCCCAGTCAGCTGGATTGGTTGAAGGGTACAATGGCACCCTTAAACTAAAATTAGCGAAGATCCAGGCTACGACTGGACTTTCGTGGCCTGACGCTTTGCCTCTAGCATTACTGTCAACTAGGGCGACTGTACACTCCCGAATAGGGCTTAGTCCCTATGAAATAGTGTTCGGCCGTCCTGCGAATGTGTGGGGGGTTCCTAGGCCAGGTATATTTGTTGATCTTGAGTACCCGATGTTGATTGACTACTTACATGACTTGACTGCTAAACTGAGGTTAATTCATCAACAGGTTTACGACGCCTTGCCGACGCAGACGGAGGGTCCAGGCCACCAGCTCCAGCCTGGTGATTGGGTTGTCACCCGAAATTTTTCGCGCAAGAAGAATCTGGACCCCCGCTTTGTTGGACCTCACCAGGTGCTTTTGGCCACGAGGACTGCCGTTCGTCTTGAGGGACGGAAGAACTGGGTACATGCTACCCATTGTAAGCGAGTCCCTATTCCTTTGCCGGCAGACCCGTGGGTGAGGAAAGGCATTGCGTCAACAGAAGCAGCGACATTGCCGGCGTTTGTACCTTTCAGTGACGCACAACTTGTTGGTGAACACTCAGTGCAGCAGAAAGCCATTGTTGGAACATTGTCAGCAAAAGACTCAAGACCAAATCAACAAACTGATCAGCAGGACGCTGTCTCTTCAACGGATCCTTTGTTCGACGAGCAGACACGTCCCGGGAAACATCGATATTCTTTGCGATCTCACATTAAGGACTAATAAAATTTTTGCTTGCTTTGCTGAAATTGATAACTGCAATATCTTCGTTTCCCATGATCAACTTTGAACATTCGTATCATTGAAAATTGTTTTGTATATATATATATATCAAGCTTCTTCCTTGTATCTTTTTCCTTCCACAGCTGAATTATTGTGCTAAATAAATACATATTGTGTATTGAGGGCCGTAGGGCCGCGCGCGTACCTCCTTCTGGACAGTAGGTCTTGACGCTAGGTTAAAGGCCGTCGGTTCCTAGGAACTCCTGGGAATTGACTATTGCTGCACAGAACGAAGTGCGTCAAGAAACGTTGCGGACGGTCGTAGGGAAATGGCATTTTCGAAGCTGAATGATTTGGAAGGAGCTCAGGCATATAGAGTCAAGCTGCAGAAACTTAGTCGTACGAAATGTTTTGTATTCCAATTGTATGTATTGTTTTTAACTGCTTCTGCATTTTTGGCGGGTGGGGTGTATTACACTATGTCTTACTTCTTACTTTCTACCCCTACTCCTACTCCTTACCCTAACATTACTTCTACTGCTTCTCCTCATTCCTTTCATATTTTACCGGAACACGAACAGGCTAGACGTGTAGAATTCCGCAACAATTCCTTTATCCAGCTCCTCCATCAGCATCAGTTAGTGGTTAACACTACTAATTGTTGGGTGTGTGGGTTGATGCCACATACTACGGGTAAGGGAATTCCATATCTGGTGTTACCGTATAGTTCCCAAGGGTCAGCTCGAGCATACCAAACAATGCTTCGAAGCGCACTAGGTTTCCACCCCTCTCCAGAACGTTCCCCCAAACCGGGTCCTACCTCATGGCAGTGGGTGGTATCGATGACAATACAGGATTTGGAAGATGAGATCCATGATGCTTATCTCATCCCTAAGGCAGAGGTACAAGCCTATAGGGCACCGAATAGAGGGGAATATAGTACGTTCACTAATGAAAAGCAGCTTAAAAGCTCGTCTCCAATATGGGTCGTACCCCACACTGGTAATTTTTGTCTTGTGGGTCGTGGCTCGCAAGCCTCACTTGGAGTAAGTGCTTGCACTGAAAGTTACGTTCTGTCAATGTCCCCGATCCCTGTGCTTCTGGCTGCCAAGGGTACGTACTTCATCTGTCATGATCGTGCATACACATGGTTGCCCGCAGACTTCATGGGCTCATGTTTTGTTGCAAATCTGTTGCCTCCGACGTTTACTGTAGATGCCGATTACCACAAGACTAGAGTTGTACGAGGCGTAATTAGTGAAGAGGATACTGCCGGTCAAGAGGCAGGAGACTTTTTCAAGGGTTTCCTCCCGTTTTGGGGACCTATGGTTAATAGTAGGAACCTGAGACATTTGACTCGAGTGGTAGAATCGACAGCTAACATTACTGCTAGTGCCCTTGGTAATATCACCACAGAACTTCAGGCGGAGAGACTTATGACATTACAAAACCGTATGGTTTTAGATGTTGTCTTAGCAGATCGCGGTGGGGTATGTAAAGTGATCCATTCGAGCTGTTGCATTTTCATTCCAGATAATGCTCCTACTGTCTATCAAGCCATCTCGAAGTTGCACAAGATCTCCGAATCCATACACGTGGATGTAGGGGATTGGACGCTACTTGGTTGGTTTTGGGGCCTGATGTCGACTTGGGGTTGGAAGATTCTGACGATCATCGGGGTTGTGGTAGTGTTCCTGTTCACGTGTTGCCTTTGTGTGCAGTGTGGTCCTGCCTTATGTGGCCTCTGTGCTACAACGTGTATGAGACAACCATCTGTTACCAAGGGGACTCGGTTGGACAGAGCTATGCTACAACGACATCTTGATGGTCTGATGAATATCGAGTATGATTCCGACTAGTGCTTGCCTACATGAGGGCAAAAGGAGCGTCTGAGGTTCCGTGACAATTGTAAGTGGTGTTTTCGACTCACACGAATATAGTCGAGTCTAGTATCTATGAACCGCAAATGACGAGTTTAGCAAGTGTGCGCAGTTTCGCTGTGCTAACTTAAACCGTTCGTTTGTTATATGGGTTTGTCATCTGTACCCACAGGTTCCATCTTAGATACGGCATCCATTTTGTCTCTTGCCCTCAAGTAGCCAGCGAACGGACGCTGTCCGCTTCGCGACCCTGGGACTCCCAAGATATTTGCGGAAGACACATGTTCTTTGAAAGTGTCTTTATGACGAGGGGGATGCTACTGTAAGGCAGATGGCGCCGCTCGAGGCTCATCTTGCCGCACGGGCTTATTGTCTCAGTTGTGCATCTCATTAGGCACGTCCCTTTGATGCCTGTATCTCGTGCTTCTCGACACTCCCCTTTTACACCCTTTCCAATCTCCCCACTGTTTCCGTCTTCCTCTGCACCTGTCTTCGTTCCTGTTCCGATCTACTTTACTGCTGATTGGAATTTGCTAATGGTGGGAAGATGGGTTTTTACAGTTGGGAACCGCCAAATGTTTCCGCACTTATGTTCCGGATCTTGTGTGTTTCAAAGTGATCTAAGCGACCCCTCTGAGAGCGACTTGTGGGAACCAGGTTGTAAACTATTGTGTATCATGTTATCCTATGGGTAGAAACTGTATAAAAGGAGCGATCCACAAATACAATTTGAAGCAGTCTCCCCGAACTACACTCGATGTACTTCTTGTGACTTCTGTGTTCCCTGCAGTAAATAAACCTTGACTCTTTGACGCCGAAGGAAGTGTCCCGTGTCTCTGTGATTTGTACGCCGGAGCAGGTTACCCACGAAGGTTTCAGGTGTTGTGCCCTGGCACCGCTGGGTCCAAAGAACCCAGTCCTTCACCCCTTGCCCCCCCCCTGAGGACGCCCATGGAGTGGTGCGCTCGCAAGCAAGTCACCTGCCCGAGTGCCCCAGTGCTTGGCCCTCTCCTGTGCATGCACCCCACTGCCCCAGCACTACTGCTCTGCCATCCCCAGCCTGCAGGCCAAAGAGGTTGGCTCAGGTGTTGGCCCACAGAAGAACGTGCTGATAAACAAGCTCTGGCACACCCAAGCACCTCAGGCAGCACAACTCTGCAAACAATACGCATTGCCACAGCAAGAACTCTGCATGAAGCGTAGGAGAAGGGAACCTCTGCATCTGGGTGGTTGTAAGGGAGCCAGAAGAGGCAGACCCTACACAATCCGTCACAGCACAGCAGCCACAAGATAAACATTGTGCAAGTCCCTGCGCACGCATGTGCTCCAGGAAGGTTGAATCTTCAGAACCAGGATGGGGCAGGTGCCCCCGCGCCGGTGCAGCAACCCCCACAACCAGCTCAGCAGCAGGCCCAGCAGCCGCCAGGCCATGCAACAGCAGCCCCTCTGCCCCCTTCAGTGATTTGGCAGATCTGGCCACGGCCGATTCACGGTGGAAGTCGTGGATTGGCCGGCTAGATCACTACTTCGTAGGGATGCGAGAGACGGATGGAGGAGTGAAGAGGTCCCTACTCATGTACTACGGGCGAGGCGAACTATATGACCTGTACGAAACTTTACCTAATACTGGGGTTGACAACTACTATGATGCAGCAGTGAGGGCCCTGAACAGGCACTTTGACCCTCAGATCAACCCCGATTTTGAGAGGTTCAAACTCCGCCAGGCGAGTAATGGTGAGACTGAGTCTATTGACGTCTTTTACACATGACTGCGGAAGCTGGTGAGCTCCTGTACTGTCCCCGATCAGAGAGTAGAGATAAGAGCACAGATCATCCAGGGCTGTAGATCAGTTACGCTGCACTGCCTGATACTCAGGCAACCTGGAATCACACTGGACGAGATCCTGGTGCTTGCAAGATCACATGAGCTGTCGAGAGCTCAGGCAGATGAGATGGAAGCAGTGCTCCACCGTCATCCAAGCACTACTGGCTCACCACGGCCGCAAGCGATAAAAGAGGAGAGAGTAGACGTCATTCAGAGACGCCCAGCAACACCTCCTGGGACCGGGAGGCCACCACGCAGTGCCACGTGTGGTAACTGCGGCCTCAAATACCCGCCGGCAGGGCAGTGTTTTGCAAAGGGAAAGACTTGCTCCTTGTGTGGAAAACTGAACCACTTTGCAAAAGTGTGTCGCAGCAGAACAAACAGAACCAACACCCTGGGACAACGAGGGATGTCGACAGCAGTCAGGCAGCTGTCGCTAGAAGCCCCACAGGAGCAAACAGATGTCGCCCTGCAAGGATTTGGATTAGGTGCTGATGATGATGACATCTTTGCAGTGTTGTTCGTGAGCTGGGATGGCCCACGTCACCGACCCCCGCCCATGTGCTCTATTGTGGTGGCTGGATCCACGGTCCATGCACTTATAGACAATGGAGCCTCGGTAAATGTCATGGACAGTGACCAGTACGAACAATTGTCCCCGCAGCCACTGCTAACACCTTCGAGGGACAGAATCTACATGTATGGGGGTACCGAGCCACTTCCCCTGCAGGGGATCATAGAAGTTGACGTGGCCAGTGAGGGACAGCGCATCCAGACGTGGTTCCATGTCACCGAGGGGAAAAGGGGGACACTCCTTAGCTGCCACACAGTAGTGGCCCTGGAGTTGGTTTTCTTTGCCAACAAAGTGCATGATCTACACGCACATGACATCCTCAAGGACTTCCCAATGCTATTTAAGGGTCTGGGTTGCCTCAAGGGGAAGCTATTCAAGCTGCACATCTACCCCACAGTCAAACCAACTGCGCTATAGCACCGAAGAATGCCATTCCATCTCTGCCCTCAAGTAGAGGAAGAGCTGTGAAAGCTCGAACAGCTGGGAGTAATTGAGACAGTCTCCTGCCCCACCCATTGGGTGTTGCCTTTGTTGGTAGCTCCCAAGCCAAAGCAGCCTGGTGTGGCTCGTCTGTGTGTGGACATGAGGCTCACACACCTACCATGGATGATGTAGTGGCAGATCTCAATGTGACCGAGTGGTTCACGAAATTGGACCTCAATGCTGGCTACCAACAATTGGAACTACAACCAGAGAGCAGAAACATCACAACATTCTCTACATACGTGGGGCTGTGAAGGTACAGAAAGCTGAGTTTTAGGGTGTTGTCAGCCACTGAGGTGGTTCAAACGCCATCCGAGAGACATTCTCAGGGCTGCAGGGGGTCATCAACTTAAGTGACGACATCCTGGTGTTCTCAAAAACTCTGGAGGATCACCATGTCCATTTGAGAAACATGCTCCAGCAGCTTGCGGACAATGGGCTGACCCTGCATCGAGCCAATTGCTTTTTTTATCAGGAGTTAGTGGAACTTTTCGGTTATATCTTCAAGTGGACCCCAAGAAGGCTATAGCCATATGCTCCGCTTCTAGGCCAACATCCCCCACCGAGGTCCGCAGCTTCCTGGGGATAACCAGGTAATGTGGGCGTTTAATTCCCAACTTGGCGTCGCTCTCTGAACCCCTCAGGAGACTGACAAAGACCGGCACACAGTGGAAGTGAACCGGATGAGAAAATGCAGCGTTCCACGCCATCAAAGAAGCCCTCATGGATAAGATATTCATGGCTTACTTTCAGCCCAACAGACGCACCAAATTAATAGTGGACACCAGTCTCGTGGGGCTAGGAGTTGTTCTTCTCCAAGAGACATCATCCAAAGAGTGGGTCCCAGAAGCCTATGCCAGCAGAGCCCTGACCGACACGAGACACGGTATGCCCAAATTGAAAGGGAGGCCCTGGCGATTAAGTGAGCATGCCATCATTTTCGTCGGCACCTCTTCAGGCAGGAGTTTCGTGTGGTGACAGATCATAACCCGTTGATCCCTCTCTTCGCGGGCACCGCCCGGCTGGCGCCTCCCTGAATCGAGAGATGGGTCGTCCAGTTGCAGGCTACCAGTTCAAGGTAGTGTTTCGTCAAAGTGTCAACAACCCCGTGGGTTTCTTGACAAGCCACCCTGTTAGGACTGCACCGGCTGGGCAGTCCGTCGATGAAGAACACACGGACTAGTTCATTTGGATGGTGTCTCAAGAAGAGTGCCCGATAGCGCTCAAGTTGGAGGGGGTCTGGAGGGCCACCATGGATGATGAAAGCCTGGCCAAGGTGAAGAAGACGCTGCTTGACCGCAGCTGGCAACACTTTTCAGGCGCGTAGCTAGAAGGGGGCGGAGGGGGCGGTCCGCCCCAGGCGGCACTTACTTTGGGGCGGCGGCCGCGTGGCACTGGTGTCCCGTTGCGGCGGCCTTTGTAATTTATTTGGTACTGTTCCCAATTAAATGATAAAGTCTGCAGCAACGGGAAACCAGGGCCGCGCGCTGCCCTGTTTGTAGTGCAAGCGGGCAACACACACTGCCACCTGCAGCGTGCTGCGCACGCGCACGCCACCACCATCGAACATAGGCCCCTGACGGCGTGACGCTCCTACAGTTACAGTTACGCTCCTTGTGCTCGAGCTGTTCGCGCCAACAATTATTATTATTATTATTATTCTGAGTTTTGTATAGCGCCTGGTTACCAATAGGCATCCCCGCGCTTATCAGAACATAACACTACTAAAAGAATGCAAAAATTAAACAGAGAACAAAAAAGTTTTTAAAAGTTTACGGAACCTAAGAAGACTGGCTTCGGAGCGCAGTTGTAAGGGCAGTGAGTTCCACAAGGAGGCCACATTTATTGAAAACCTTCTGCCACCAGTTCTTGCCTTTTTCACCCTGCCAACCTGAAGGAGATGTTGGTGGTCAGAGCGAAGGGAGCGAGAGGCCTTATAGGGCTGGACCATCTCCTCCAGAATAGGTGGACCCACCCCGTGCAGAACTTTGTGGGCGATGCAGAGTGACTTGAATTTCACCCTGTCCCTCACAGGGAGCCAGTGCAGTGCCCTCAACGCCGGGCGGGCAGATTGACGCCTAGGGAGACCCGTCAAAAGCCTGGCAGCCGCGTTCTGCACTTGCTGCAGTCTATTCAGGGTAGATTCGGGCGCGCCCAGGAATAGCGCAATGCTGAAATCCATCCGCGAGATGATAAGTCCCTGGATGAGAAGCCTACGAGTGGCCACTGGGAGCAGGGGCAGAATCTTCTGGGCTGAGCGGAGCAGGCCAAAGCACACGCCAGCAGTCTTTTTGGCATGGGTTTTAAATGATAGGTCCTGCTCCAGCCATACCCCTAAGCTCTTGATCTCCTGCTTGGGGGGGGGGGGCATCTGTCCCAAACAGTCTGGCCAGCTGCTGGGGGGCAAAGATGGAGAGGAGTTCCCCAGCAGCATCAGTTCCGTTTTGGAGCCCTTTAACTTTAGGGCTGAGCTGCACATCCACGTGTAGATCTTTTCAAGACACGTGTGCAGCCGGTCGGGATGGTGCGCCGACTGGGAAAGGCCTACCACCAGCTGAGTATCATCAGCGTAACTGATGATTTTGATACCCAGCGGTCGTACCACATTCTCCAGGGGGGCCATGTAAACGTTGAATAAGGTAGGGCTCAATGAAGAGCCCTGTGGCACACCGCACTGGAGAGGGGTAGAAGATGATTTTTCCTGGCCTTCCCACACCTCAAATGTACGACCTTCCAGGAAGGAGGCGAACCATTTGAGGGCCGAACCTGTGACCCCCACCCCGACAGCCGTTGGAGAAGCACCTGATGGTCCACGGTGTCAAAAGCAGCGCTGAGGTCCAGGAGGATCACTGCCACTGATCCCCCCGAATCCAATATGTGGACTTGGCCACCCTGCTCAATATAACAGCACTTTTGATCCGACCGCAAGTGCGCTAGCCCCGACCAGCGGTCACGGAGGGAGCAGGCCTGTCTATCTTCAAGGCTGCGAGGTGGGTGACTGCGCTGATCAGGTGGGTGACTGACTGTGCTGATCACGCGGGCCTGCTCATTCCTCCGGAGCCGGGCGGGGTCCCCCAATGAGTAAAGCTAGCACATAAAAAACGGGGTCTCACTTCAGCTGCTGCTTATTTGGATCCGGTGGGGGTGATTGGATGGCGCTCTGGGGCTGCCCCCTGCAGACCTCCCCCACTGGATGAAATACTTGGGGACTTCACTGGTAGTGGCGGGGGCCGGCCATTTAAACCCTCATTTTATTTTCAATCGGAAGTGCTGTGTGAAGAGAGCGCGCCGTGTGATCTGCTACAGGTGAATTGTCCGTGTGGGAGTGTTGGAGACCGGAGAAGTTACTGTGCGAGGAGGGTGTGTTGTTCCCCCTCTTCTCATGTAATTAGTGTGGAAAACAGAGGGGGGGGGCTTATTTACAAGCACCTTGCGTCACTATGCCACTTTTTAAAGTAATGCATCTTTCTCCACCACCCTCCCCCGGAGGATTTCAGGCCTGTGAAAAATGAAACTAAGCCGCATTACTATAAATGCGATGGCTGTTTTGGTGTGGCGTCGCCATCACTTCCCTCTGCCTCCCTCTCTCACACAGGATTCCTCTTTATCTCCGTCCCCACCCCTTCGCATGCCCCATCTTTATCTTTCATCTCTACATGCATTGCGGTATCTGATTTTAACTAAAAGAGGCCACTTTTAACCAGGTCCCCAGCCTCTGACCCCAGCAGGCTTTGTCTGAGCCTCTCATCCATGTGAAGTGGATATTAGGAGCTGTCTTCATGTTGGGTGTGATGTCATCTTACAGCGGATTTGATGTAATGTGATGTTTTTTTGGCACGTGTTTACCACTTATGTGTTAACTTCGGTCTATGGTATTAGCTTGTCTGCAGTTGTGGGTTTGCCACGTGGCAGGGGTATTGTGGGTGGGGTTCCATGCATGTGCTCTCATCCAGTGGGCAAATGTGGTGCAAGTGTAACATTTCCTTTTGGATGGGATCCAGGCATTGAGGTGTAGGTGTGGGTATAGGGGTCCAATTGTCAGTGTTTCGTTAATTTTTTAGGTGGCTTTGATACATTTCTGGTGCTTTCATAACTCTTTAAAATAATCTTTTCTCGTTTAAATGTCAAGCATAACGATGCACAACATTGTTTTTCAGTGTTTACTTTTCATGTTTTTTATTGGATGTGCAGCACCAAACACACAGGTATGGGAGAAACAAAAGGAGCTGGAGCAAAGGGTGAGCTGGGGGTGGAGGGGGGGTGGTTGGGGGGGTGTAGGGGGGTCATCATACAAGTGTCAGGGTGAATGGACTAATCTGGAAAGGGTCAAATCCTTCTTGAAACCCTTCAAACTTATCTCAGTATTGTGTTGTGCAAAAAGAGCTTGTGCAGCTTTAATTAAATAGGTGAGTAGAGCGCTTCCCATGGAAACTGTCAGCTGCAGATTTCACAGTCTGGTCCCTCTGAGAGAGGTCACAAAGTCCAGTGCCTGCTGGGGTGGTCTGTAGATAACAAGGAGGTACTTTGTTCTAATGCTAGTAAGATCGCTTGGCTGGTTTATATACCTGCTGAACATGCATAATATAGGGGAGTCTGGTTGAAATCACATTACAAAAATGCTTTACCTTTCAAAAATGTATACATTAAGGTACATGAAAATGCAACATCTCATCCGCAATCACATGATGACAGAGGCTACCACCACTATTTTCAGCACAGGAAGTGAGAGAAGCAAACCTTTAAAATGTGAAGGACACTGGGAACCCGCAGGTTTAGAGAGTCATCAGGTCTCAATCACTGCCAGGGCATCAGTTCTTACAGTGGGGGTGCCCGATGGTGCCATCGTACTGCACCCCCAGGTGTTCCAAGCAGACCCCTGAATCACTGTAACAAAACAGTTGTAGTGAACAAGCCAATATTCACAATCCTTTCTATTTCATTATTTAAAACATTGGGCTGCAATGAATCACTTTAAAACTTATTTTTCCAAGTTTAGTACTTTAAACCCGAGCAGAAAAATGTGGATGAAAGTAAAAGGGACACTCATCCCAAGTAATGAACACAGGGATGTTGACACAGAATGATCGGCAGTGAACACACCCTCTGAGTGCAAAAAAAAGGGGACACTAGAGAAGTGTGGGTGTAAGAGATGGAGGCACAAGAGAGGCGATAGACAGAAGTCACAGGCACCTCTGAGGACCCCTTGTTATACTCTGCTGTGACACCACAAACAGACCTGGGGTCACGCCGCCTTCAGAAGCATATAGGAAACTCGAATATACACTGCACTTAAAAAAAAGCCTTCTGCTGTGAAACCACAGCTATTAAGAGTCAAGTTCCCACACTCAGTGGCGTAGCTAGGGGGGTGCTGCCAGGGGAATTGTGGTCAAACCCAGTGTGGTGGACCGGTCTGCAGACATTGCTTAGGTCATGGACGGGGCAGATAGGAGACAAGGGTCCTGCACAAGCTGTGATGTTATGAGTGAGATGTCACAAACAGGGTAGGTAGAACTGATGTAAGTTTTGGGTTTCCTTCTGCTTTTCCTTCATCAGCGCAGCTAGGTGGGGGTGGTCCGCCCTAGGCAGCACTACTTTGGGGACGGGGGCTGTCTAGCCCTGGGCCCTGTCATTTATGTGCATGTAACTTGATTGATCAAGGAAACTATTAGCGGCAATACTACGTGTCTCTCAGACCTCTTTTAGGTGCTCACTGTCCTTTTTCCCCAGCACCCCCGAGGGGGGGCGGCAATCTGAAGGATAGCCCCGGGTGCCACAAGCTCTAGCTACGCCTACCACTGGAATGATCCAGTGGTTTTAGGGATGATGAGAGAATATCGCGCCAACACCTATGGAGGGTTCGAAGTGGGTTGAGTGAAGGGTCACACGGAGTGGTTTTGCAAGGGTCCACGATAGTGATTCCTTGAAGCTTACAGAAGAGAGTCATTGACCTTGCGCATTCAGGTTATCAGGGGATCGCCAAAACGAAGGCTCGTCTCAGAAGGAAGGTGTGGTTTCCTGGCATGGATACCCTGGTGGAAGACACCACTTCCACCTGCCACTCGTGCAACAGCACTACTAGCGACCCGACCCCTCAACCCGTCATCACGGAAGACCCGTGTCATGACCCGTGGACTCAAGTCAGCATTGACTTTGGATCGTTTATGGATGGGTGGAGCACACTTGTCCTCATTGTTTCACACTCCAAGTTCCCAGTTTTGGAGGTAATAGGATCCACTGCTTTTCCCCAGGTCAAAACCACCCTGGACAGAATCTTCGCGATGATGTGGCTTCAGCTGGAGATCAGATCGGACAATGGGCCCCCCTTCCAGGGCAGAGATTTTCAAGAGTACCTGACGTCTCACGGCATCAAGCACTAAAAGATCACACAGCAATGGCCTCAGGCCAATGGCGAGGTGGAACGCTTTATGCAGACTCTGAACTGGGCCCTGGGAATCGGCGTGGAGAGAGGCGAGGATGCCGAACAGTGCCTGCATCCGTTACTGAGCGCATAACCCCAAACGCCTCACTGTACAACACAGTGTGCTTCATCACATCTGCTGTTCCGGAGGGCTCCCCGGGATTCCATTCCCGCCGACCTATCATGGCGTCCAAAAGAACTTGATTCAATGCTGTGCAAGCCCGGAGGTCTATCTCTAGCGAGATGGTGAGTCAGTTGCGAAGAGCGCACGTGCCAGACTTCTGAGTGGGAGACCATGTCATAATGAAGGATCAACATCCCGGGTGGAAATATTGCACTCAATACGAGCCGGAGGTGTGGGAAGTCACTGAGGTGCAGGGGACCATGGTTTCCGCTCGATGTGGACACTGCACCATCACAAGGAACGTTTCATGGTTCAAGAAAGTGGAGAGCGAGAGTATCGACGGAAGCGGGGAAGAAGCAGAAGGAGAAATGGCATCACCAATCGTCCCAGTGAGGAATGCCAATGACAACCAAAGGAATCCGGACAGGTGAGTACCCTCGGCTGGGGAACAGCCAGCAGTTGTCACAAGCCCCTCATTAACTGCAGAAGACACAGCTGGGATAGAGAACACCAACAACTCCCTTTATATCTAAATAAAGAATTACTTACCTTACCTTAAACTCCCTGAGCCAGAAGTATGGTCTCCGACCAAACCCGACTCCCAGCCAGAGACTCTGAGACTTTGTTTGTTGTGTGCCCGAATAGGTCAACATTCCATCTAAACAAAAGGAGGGATGTAGTGACGGAGCTACCCGGCCCGCACTATACAATGTTGCTAGTACAGTCACCCAGAGGGCGGGCACGTCCAAAGGTATACATAAAAGGGTGCACACTACATGAGTGTGCGTGCATGTCTGTTACTTAAATAGCATATTTGAGGCCTACGTGTGTCCACGAGTAGCTGCCCTGTATCAAGCCGGATACTACACCTCAGACCCTGAAGTACATCACTAGCATCACAAAGTACATCACTCAAAGGGCAGGGCATATCACTCATTCAGTGTACAGGGCATATCACTGACGTCACAAGGAATGACACTCGGAGTACAAAGCATATCATTCACTTCACAAGGAATATCACTCACAGAACAGGGCATATCACTGACATCACAAGGAATATCACTCACAGTATGGGGTATATCATTCACATCACGAGGAATATCACTCACCGTACAGGGCATATCACTCACATCACAAGGAATATCACTCACAGTACAGGGCATATCACTCACATCATGAGGAACATCATTCACAGTACATGGAATCCCGCTCAGAGCACCCTTTAGAACTAGAGCAATATCACACACATCATTAGGACTATCACTCATAGTACAGGGCAAATAATTTGTACCACAAATAATATCACACAGAGTTCAGGGCATATCACTCACATTACAAGGAATATGACTCACAGTACAGGGCAATCCATTAGCAAAACAAAGAATATCACTCAGAGTACAAGGCATTTCCCTCACAGTACAGGGCCTATCAATCGCACCACGAGGAATATCACACATAATACAGGGCATATCCATATCACTCACAGTATAGGGCATATCATTCACACCACATGGAATATAACATAAAGTACAGTGCTTTTCACTCACATCACAAGGGATATCACTCACAGCACAGGGCATATCATTAACACCACTAGGAATACCCTGCCACATGGAGGGCATATCATTCACATCAAGAGGAAGATCACTCAGAGTACAGGGCACATCACTCACATCACGAGTAATATTACTCACAGCACAGGGCATATGATTCACACCACAAGGAATATCACACACAATACTTGGCATATCACTCACATCACAGAGCACATCACTCGCAGCACCATGAGTACTCTTCAGACACAGAGCAAAATGAACTCGCATCACAAGGAATAATCACTCAGAGTATAGGGTGTATAACTCATAGTACATGGAATATCACTCACAGCACAAGGCATATCACTCACAGCACACTTTAGACCTAGAGCAATAAGATTCACCTTACGCGGAATATCACTCACAGAACAGGGAACATCCCTCACAGCACGTGACATATCATTCACAGTAGAGGGGAGATCACTCACAGCATAGAGCATATCACTCACAGGGCAAGGTAATATCACTAACAGCACAGGGCATATCACTCAGAGTAGAAGGAATACCACTCACAGCACAGGGCATATCACTCACAGTACACAGAATATCATTCGCAGCACAAGGTATCTCACTCACAATACATGGAACATCGCTCACAGCCCATATCACTTCCATCATGAGAAATATCACAGCACAGGGCAAATCACTCACAGTACAGTAATAATTACTTACAGCACAGGGAATATCACTCACAGCGTAAGGGAACCTACCCACAGCATGAGACATATCACTCACCCCACAAGGAACATCACACGCAGAACCTGGAATATCGCTCACAGCACCCTTTACACCTATAGCAATATTACTCATATCACAATGAACATCATTCTCAGCACAGGGAATATCACTCATGGCACAGGGCATAGCGCACTCACAGTAAAGGCAAAAAGACTCATAGCACAGGGAATACTTCTCACATCACGAGGAATATCACTCAAAGTAAATGGAATATCACTCACAGCATAAGGAGCACCATTTTGACATTGAGTAATACCATTCACATGATGAGAACTATCCCTCACAGCATCAGGTATATCCTTCACACCATAAGGAATGTCACGTACAATAAATGGCATTTCCCTCACAGCACAAGGAATATCACTCACAGCATGAGGAGTACCCTTCAGACATCGAGCAATATACTCACATCATGAGGAGTATCACTCACAGCACAGGAATATCATCCACAGCACAAGGAATATCACTCATAGCACAGGGTATATCACTCAGAGTAGAGAACATTACTCAAAGCACAGAGCATATCACTCACAGAAGAGGGCATATCACTCACACCACAGGCAGTAATCACTCACAGCATGAGAATATCACTCCCATTGCAGGGGAAATCACTCACAGCCAAGGGCATATCTCTCACAGTACAGGAAAAAATCACTCACTGCATGGGGCATATAAGTCACAGTACATGCTTGTGACGGAACCGCTCCGTCACGAGCCTCGGGTGGGCTGTGCTGGTGTAGCGATCGCCCTTAGCAGAACGGCAAGTTGCCGTAGACATCATGTTTTAAGTCATCTACGGAAAACTACCAGTCCCAGAAGGCCAAGCGGCGCTGGGAACAGGCACAATGGGAAGAACTTACTTAAGCCCCGCCTTGGAACAAAACGGGGCTTGTCAATCCTGTTCCTGTTCCTGGTTCGTTCCCTGTATGTTGTGCATCTGGAGTTCTGTCCTGGAGGAATCGTGACTAGCCTACTTGTCAAGAGCAGAGACCCGCCACGACGACAAAGTGCCTGCGTGGTCAGAAGAGCAAACACCCGCCGCGACGACGAAGTGCCTGCGTGGTCAGAAGAGCAAACACCCGCCGCGACGACTAAGTGCCTGCGTGGCCAGATTATCAGTGACCCAACGCGTTCCTGTGAGTATAACAGATCCGCGCTTGTTTGGAAACATCGAGGAGAGCGGGCTCGCTCTCTTCTACTACCTTTTATCTTTTTGTCCGTTTAAAAGCCTAAGTTAATACTTGTGCAGGTCGCACTACTCTTAGTTGTTATCATTTGGTATCCTAGAACTACAGACGCGTTTGAGCCTGCCGCAACGCTATTGCTATACTTACCCAAAAGGAGTATTTTGGGTTTATCTACAAACATTGCCTTGTCTAAAAACACTTACCGTGAAAAGATATACTTACCAGATTTTCCTCGCGGAATCCGGGTTGGAAAGTGAGTTAACTTTTCACCACCTGTGGATCAGACATATCTTCCCAGTATAACCTCCAGACTTCATTTCACGGAGTATCCTTTCCCCAACAGTGGTAAGTCCCGGAACACGGGGGAAGTTGGGGTTATTCGAGGCAGTACAGAATTACAGATTTTTCTCTCTGTCTTCTCACCCACCTCCAGGGAGGTCTTCCCAGTAAAGCCGCTGAACCTAGACACCGAACTGAAGGGATCAGAGACACCCACATCCTTCTACCTAAATTCCTTGCGGCCTCCGGCTGTGCGCGCTCCAATAGCGGTGATTGTCCCATTGTTGGGTGTTGTGCAGTGGGAGGCAGCGAGGACAATCATCCAGTCGTCCCTGCTTGGCATTGGATTCAGGTTAGTGGCGCATGCGATTTCTTGCGCTGCTTTCAATCGTTACAGATTGACAAGCCCAAGAACGCTAACCAGCCCGGACGATGGATACAAATACTGTCCTCACTTCCTTGTTGGAAAGTTTCACAGAGTTACAAACCGAGGTCCAGACATCTCGTGCTGAGAATCAAGCCTTATATAAGGAGGTGTAGGACTTACGCAGAGAAATGTCCGATCTTGCCCATAAGGAGCCGAGTGCCAAACCTTTGATTTGGCCTGCTACCTTACCCCCTCCTCCTTCATTTCAACCAGGAGGAGCGTTTGCAGCCCCTTCTACGTCCACGGACGCCGCCCCCACGGTACACATACTGCAGACCCATGGCATACCTCTAGCTCCTCCCGAAAGGTATTATGGAGACCCCAGAAAGTTTGAGACATTCCTAAACCAATGTCGCCTTCATTTCCTCTGTAAGCCTCAAGTCTTTCAGGAGGAATCATCCAAGACCGCCTTCGTAATGTCCTACATGGGAGGAAACGCATCCAGTTGGACCATTCCTTTGTTGGAACGGATTGATCCTGTACTACACAATTTTGCCGATTTCTGTCTTGAATTGCGAAAACTGTTCGACAGAAAGTCCCACATGTTATCATTAGACCGGGAGTTGATGACATTACGCCAAGGATCACAGGATCTGTTATCTTATATTACGACCTTCAATCGTCTCATAGTAGAGACAGACTGGCCGGCCCAGAAACGGATCTCTCTGTTCTATCAGGGCCTTCGGGGGGAACTGAAGGACGTATTAGCTCAGGTGGTGCAATTGCCTTCTACATGTGAAGAACTTATAGATCTAACAGTACAACTGGACCACAGATTGTTGGAACGGAGAGGGGATCGGAGCAGAGGGGACGCTAGGTATTCCTATCCTCTAGTCAGACCCCGACAAACGGGTGAGGAAAAAACCAAACCCCAAGAAGGGCCAGAACCCATGCAAATTGGAGGAATCCGGGGCCCCCTTACCAAGGAAGAAAGGGACCGGAGAAGAAGACTCAAACTATGCATGTATTGTGGTAAAAGCAGACATTTTATTAATGAATGTAGAGCTCGGGCTTCTACATCAGGGAAGAACACCTTTCCCAAAGCGCAGGCCACCTTGAGGATGGAGGAGCCATCGGAAAACTGAAGGTCTTGGATCAGACAGAGACCACTGATTCAAGACTCCAGTCCATTCCGGTCTCCCCTTATGTAGCTAACACCCTTCACCCTGCAGTAGCACACATGAATATTAATGTGTCTCTCCAGGTGATCAATCAGAAACCCTTCCAGGTTGACGCCCTGTTGGATTCGGGGGCCACAGGAAACTATATTGATCAAGCTTATGCCATTAAAATGGGTATCCCCTGCAACAAGAAAATAATGCCCGAGATGGTCAAGGCAGTGGATGGCACAGTCCTGTCATCAGGACCTGTGACTCAGCATACCCTGGCATTGTTAATGGAATACGGAGCCAATCATTATGAATACATCCAATTCGACCTCATAGACGCCCCTCAATTCCGGCTCATTCTAGGCATGCCCTGGCTTACCTTACATGACCCTTCCGTATGCTGGTCAACTCGCACGGTAAGGATGACATCCAAATACTGCCATGAACATTGTCAGAACAGGGAGGATCTCCACAGTTTTTCCGAACCCTCGCCTGCCTCTTACTTAGCGGGGGCCTGCTCAGTCGACAGATTCTGCTGTGCCACGGTCTTACCGGCTGAGTACCATGAATTCGCTTCTTTATTTGACAAGAAAAAAGCTACTCATCTGCCTCCACATAGGGCATATGATTGCCGTGTGGACCTTGTTCCAGGTGCAGATCTCCCCTGCAGTAGAGTGTATGCTTTGACAGAAAAGGAGACACAGTATCTGAAAACCTATATTGATGACAATTTGGCCACTGGGTTTATCAGACACTCCACCTCCCCTGTGTCTTCTCCTATGTTTTTTATTCCCAAGAAGGATTGTGAGGAGTTACGTCCATGTATAGACTACCGAGCCATCAACAGGGTGACGATTAAAAATCGTTATCCATTGCCCTTGATTCCCGTTTTAATGGACCAACTCAAAGGGGCACAGTACTTCACCAAACTCGACCTTCGAGGGGCCTACCATCTTGTGAGAGTAAAAACCGGGGATGAGTGGAAAACGGCATTCAGAACCAAATTCGGCCTCTATGAATATCGAGTGATGCCGTTTGGCCTCTGTAACGCCCCTGCCGCATTCCAGTTCTTCATGGACGAGGTGTTGCGGGGGTGTTTAGAGTCTTTTTGTATCGTCTACATCGACGACATTCTGGTTTATTCAGCCACTCTCCCAGAGCACATCATCCATGTCAAGGAAGTATTGGAGAGGCTGCAACGAAATTCTTTGTATGCCAAACTTGAGAAATGCCTTTTCCACGTCCAACAGGTGGCGTTTCTGGGCTATGTGATCGATGCCCAAGGGTTTAGGATGGACATGAGAAAGGTCGAGGCCATTCTTACTTGGAAAACACCGCAGACCGTCAAATCCGTTCAAAGCTTTCTTGGCTTTGCCAATTATTATCGACGCTTTGTTCAGGATTTCTCCAAGATAATACATCCAATCACGTCCCTCTTGAGGAAAAATGTTTTATTCAGATGGGAGGCAGAAGCAGAAAAGGCTTTTCAAACCCTCAAGGAGAGGTTCACTCAAGCACCTATCCTTCGGCATCCGGACCCCCAGCTGCCTTTCATCCTCGAAACAGATGCCTCCCAATATGCTCTTGGCGGAATACTGTCACAGCGTCACCCTACCACCGGACAGCTTCATCCAGTGGCGTTTTATTCAAAGAAGCTCACTCCTTGTGAAATAAACTATACCATCACGGACAAGGAGCTCCTGGCCATTAAAAGAGCATGTGGGGAGTGGAGGCATTACCTCCTTGGGGCCGTGCATACCGTGGAGATCATTACAGATCATCGCAATCTCCTGTTTTTGAAAACAGCAAAGGCCTTGACGCCTCGTCAGTTGAGGTGGACCCTTTTCTTTTCCGACTTCGACTTCGTTATCAGATATAGACCTGGAACTCGGAATGGTAAGGCAGATGCTCTCTCTCGATTGGGGGAGGATGACACATTAAGTCCTGTTGAAACCCCTTCTATACTTCAGGGCATCGAGAACACTGAGGCCTCCATTTCGTTAATCACCTCAGACGACTTTCTTGAGGACGTCAAAATCGCCCTCATCGACCTTGACATACCCGCATGGGTACTTGAAGAGCCAGACCATCGCTGCGAAAAAGATCAATTAGCGTACCATCACCATGCTTTATACATTCCCCGAATTGAGCTGCAAAACAAAGTGATGGAATGGGCCCATGACTCAGTACTGGGAGGTCACATGGGGGTATACAAAACAATCGCTACTGTGGAACAATCCTTTTGGTGGCCCAATATCCGTACTGATGTGAAGGAATATGTAAAAAACTGTGCGGTTTGTGCGCAAGGTAAATCGTGTCATGCTAAACCAGCAGGGTTGTTGCACCCTCTACCTATTCTGTCCAAACCCTGGCATACCTTGTCCATGGATTTTATTGTAGAAATGCCTCCATGTGAAAAACAAACAGTCATCTTAGTGGTGGTAGATCATCTCACCAAGATGGGACACTTCATCTCTCTACCGGATTTGCCTACCTCCGGAGAATTAGCGAAGGTATTCTTGCAAAACATTGTACGTCTGCATGGGCTACCAAGTGTGGTGATAACAGATCGGGGTACACAATTCACCTCTCGATTTTGGAAGGCGCTATGTACCATCCTTCAGATAGACGCTCGCCTATCATCCAGCTACCATCCGCAAACGGATGGTAAGACAGAACGGTTGAACCAAACCCTAGAACAATACCTTCGATGTTTCACCTTACAAAATGCCACCGACTGGACCACCCTTTTATGGTTGGCGGAATTTGCGTACAATAATGCAGTACACTCCACCCTGGGATGTTCTCCTTTTTTCTGTCTAAACGGATTCCACCCAAACATACTTCCCTTTGAATGGCCTGTTCATTCCCTAGTTCCCGCCATCCAGGAACACCACGCTCATCTCCGGGCAATCTTCATAGAGGCTCGGAACAATTTGAAAAAGGCTCAAGACGCCCAGAAAACTTTCGCTGACAAACGAAGGTCCCAGGAACCCGAATATAAGGTAGCCGATAAAGTCTGGCTTTCTACTCGTAACTTGCACCTGAGAGGAGTGAATAAATTGAAACCTAAATACATAGGTCCGTATGGTATCTGCGAGGTGATAAATTCTGTGGCCATGAAACTCTCCTTGCCTGTGTCTTGGTCCATACATCCAGTTCTTCACGTATCACTCCTACGGCCTTGCCTACCTAGTGTCCGGTTGCCAGAGCGCCCTGGCCCTGTGGAAGTGGAAGGGCAGGAGGAGTATGAAGTAGGGTCCATCCTGGATTCTCGTATAGTACGGGGTCGGGTCCAGTATTTAGTCGAGTGGAAAGGCTACGGCCCTGAAGACCGCACATGGGAACCTGTGGATCATTTGCATTGTCCTGATTTGGTTGCGCTTTTCCATGAACGTTATCCCGGTAAGCCAGGACGACCGCCGGGACGGCAGTCCTCGAGAGGGGGTTCTGTAGCGATCGCCCTTAGCAGAACGGCAAGTTGCCGTAGATATCATGTTTTAAGTCATCTACGGAAAAACTACCAGTCCCAGAAGGCCAAGCGGCGCTGGGAACAGGCACAATGGGAAGAACTTACTTAAGCTCCGCCCTTGGAACAAAACGGGGCTTGTCAATCCTGTTCCTGTTCCTGGTTCGTTCCCTGTATGTTGTGCATCTGGAGTTCTGTCCTGGAGGAATCGTGACTAGCCTACTTGTCAAGAGCAGAGACCCGCCACGACGACGAAGTGCCTGCGTGGTCAGAAGAGCAAACACCCGCCGCGACGACGAAGTGCCTGCGTGGTCAGAAGAGCAAACACCCGCCGCGACGACGAAGTGCCTGCGTGGCCAGATTATCAGTGACCCAACGCGTTCCTGTGAGTATAACAGATCCGCGCTTGTTTGGAAACATCGAGGAGAGCGGGCTCGCTCTCTTCTACTACCTTTTATCTTTTTGTCCATTTAAAAGCCTAAGTTAATACTTGTGCAGGTCGCACTACTCTTAGTTGTTATCATTTGGTATCCTAGAACTACAGGCGTGTTTGAGCCTGCCGCAACGCTATTGCTATACTTACCCAAAAGGAGTATTTTGGGTTTATCTACAAACATTGCCTTGTCTAAAAACACTTACCGTGAAAAGATATACTTACCAGATTTTCCTCGCGGAATCCGGGTTGGAAAATGAGTTAACTTTTCACCACCTGTGGATCAGACATATCTTCCCAGTATAACCTCCAGACTTCATTTCACGGAGTATCCTTTCCCCAACAGTGGTAAGTCCCGGAACACGGGGGAAGTTGGGGTTATTCGAGGCAGTACAGAATTACAGATTTTTCTCTCTGTCTTCTCACCCACCTCCAGGGAGGTCTTCCCAGTAAAGCCGCTGAACCTAGACACCGAACTGAAGGGATCAGAGACACCCACATCCTTCTACCTAAATTCCTTGCGGTCTCCGGCTGTGCGCGCTCCAATAGCGGTGATTGTCCCATTGTTGGGTGTTGTGCAGTGGGAGGCAGCGAGGACAATCATCCAGTCGTCCCTGCTGGGCATTGGATTCAGGTTAGTGGCGCATGCGATTTCTTGCGCTGCTTTCAATCGTTACAGCTGGTGACGGAGCGGTTCCATCACAGCCCGCACGCAGCACCTGCGCTGCGCTGATTTCGCACCTGCGTGGCGCGTTCTATTGAGCGGGCGGGGCCATGACGGAACCGCTCCGTCACAAGCACAGCCCACCCGAGGCTCGTGACGGAGCGGTTCCGTCACGAGTACGGGAGTGCCGCGCGGCCCCCCCTAGCACTGCGGCGGAATAGCCGCCGCAGCTAAGGGTGAAGGCTAGAGCAACACTCACATCACGATGAACATCACACGCAACACAGGGAACATCACTCACAGCACAGGGCATAGCACTCACAGTACAGGCAATACTACTCATAGCACAGAGAATACCAATCACATCACAAGGAATATAACTCAAAGTAAATTGAACCCCAATCACAGCACATGGCATATCACTCAGAGTAGAGGAACACAGGGCATATAAATCAGAGTAGAGGAACACAGGGCATATCACTCAGAGTAGAGGGAACATTACTCACAGCACAGGGCATGTCACTCACAGTATGTGGAATATCACTCGCAGCACAAGGCATATCTCTCCCATTACAGGGGAAATAACTCACAGCCCAGGACATATCACTTACAGTACAGGAAAACTCACTCACAGCATGGGGCATATCATTCACAGTACTTGGAATATCAATCCCAGCACATGGGCATATTACCATCAGCATGAGGATCACCTTCAGATCTCGAAAACTATCACTCACATCATGAGGAAGATAGCGCACAGAACATATCACTCACAGTGCATTGAATATCACTCACAGCACAGGGTATGTCACTCAGAGCATATGGAACATCACTCACAGTACAGGGCATTTCAGTCACAGTGTAAGGGAAACCACTCACAGCATGGAACATACCACTCAACCCACAAGGAACATCACTCACAGTACATGAGATATCGCTCATGGCACCCTTTAGACCTAGAGCAATATCAGTCCCTGTGAGAAGTTGGCCTGGTATATAATGCTCACTAATTCTAGTGATCACTTTGTACCATGCCAAGCAACCCTTATGATGATGGTTGTAATTCAACCTTGTAGACCAGTTATCCTAGTGGTAACGTGGACAAAGCAGTCTTAGGCTAAACTCTGAAAGGCATGTGAAGCCAGCTGTTATACCATACACAACCCCCTTGAATACCAAATGAAAGGGACACCACACAGATATATATTGAAAATATATATTGATTTATTAACTATTAAAATCCCCTGGACTCTTTATGAGCACAGAAGCACAAGCGTAAAATCACAAGACAGTTTAAAATACACAAAAGTTGCACAATATGGATGAGCCCTAGGGGCCACCTAAACCATATACTAAATAAGTGGTATAAGAGATACCTAAAGGAAAGTGAAGAGGCCTAGGGCCTTGGGAATCGCTGGAGCTATTCGAGACTGGAGTTAACTAAGTCAGGAAAGGCCCACGGGACTCGGGTGCAGTGTTCAAAGTGCACGCACTTCTCAATACAAAGTCTATGGTGCGTAAAAAGCACAAAGTTAGAAAGTTAGGAACCTTCCGAGTGACCTACGGAGCTGAAACTTAAAACACAGGCCCTTGGGATGTGTACCAGTGCAGGAGCACCGGCGGAGCTGAGTTACCTCACCCACAGGAAGCGGGTGCACAGGGTCGAAGATGTGTCGGGTTTCGTCACGCTGGTCGATGGTGCTTGGAGCTGAAGATGCTGCAGGCGGCTCGATGAGAAGAGTTCCGGTGGATCCAAGGGTGGATCAGAAGAGTTGAAGACCTGAAAGCAGAGGGGACAGTGTTCAAAGTCACTAGCCAGTGACTGCCCTGGAACCAGAGTGGAACCAGGCGATGTCGGGTGCAAACAGGCGTTGTCGGGTAGCTTCTTTCTGCAGCCACGTGGATACCCGGGGTCGAGGACGTCCAGGAGTCGGTCACGAGCTGTCCCACGTAGGCTTCTCGCTGTTGGCGGTGTCGGCGACCTGATCGGAGCAAACAGGCCTTGGCAAATGCAAGCCACGCAGAAGTTGAAAGATGCTGTTCACTCGGACCAGCAAGGTCAGAGCGGGTGCTCCTTTTCACAGGAGCTTGGGTAGGTCTGGAGCAACCAGACCTGCTGTTTAAATCTTCGGGTTCGTCGCCAAGATGGCCGCTGACCACGTGGCTAGTGGCCGGGATGGCGCGTCGAGTGGCACAGTGCAAAAGGGCCCCACGCAGATCGTGGCGATGCTGGGGGGCTGATCTTCGGTGCAAGGGCTGCTCGGTGGTTGGGGTTCTCAATCCCCAAAGCACAACGTCGAGGATGCCTCAGAAGCTGCGCAGTCAGCTGTTCGAGTGTCTTCCAAGAGGTCCGGTCCCACGTCACTCGGTGCCTCCACGGGTCCCTTCTTCGCAGGGACTGTGGATCGGGCTCTGAGAGGTCTGGGAGTCTGGTTCTTGTCGGGCTCTGGGCTCGGTCTCCGGCGGGAGGCGGCGGCAAAGCAGACGTCGAGTCGCTGGTTGGTACCTGTGTTCACAGGGTGGTCACTCCTTGGCCACAAGGGAGATTCTTCTTCAGTCTTCTGTGCAGCAGAATGTCGAAGTCCAGTCTTCTTCTTAGTTTTAAGTTGATTTCGGGATGATCTGCTGTGCAATGGCACTGCTCCCCCTCTTATTCCCAAACTGGGGGTGGATCACCTACTAGGTCCCTCCTCTGGGAGGAACCAGGAAGGGGGGCGGTTACACCCCCTTTCCTTTGTCCAGCTCCGCGCCAGGACTGGGGCTGGAAGGCCCCAGAACCGGTTTGGACTGGCCTATGCACGGGACACCTTGTGTGCCCCGGGCATGTCTGATTCTTTTCAGCCCTGTCCTACCTAATACACAAAATCCTGTCTGGGGTGGTGCTCGCACCTCCCAAGGCAGGAAACCCTTTGTCCAGGCCACCATCTGCCGAGTTTCGGTCAGCAGCAGGAGGCCAGACTTGTGTCTGTGGTGGCAGCGTCCATTTTGTGAAGCTGAGGCTCTGTTTAACTTTAACCGGGGTTAAGGCTACACACATGTCGTGTCCCTCTAGAAGGGTGGAATGCTATCCCCGTCGCCAGAACTGGCGAGGGGATAGTATTCCAATTCGTATGACACCTTACTCGACATGTTTTGATAAAGCCAAACCAAAGATAGCATTTAACCGCGAGGATTATAATGCACTTAAGAGTATATGGTATGGCAATATCCCGGAACAGCTTAGGGAGTGGTTCCCGACAGCTGCAGACAGGCTCAGCTCATGCTAGAGCACCATCTCACATATTTCCAAGCACTCTGCCTCCAGGATTGATGAGGCCTTCCATAGGAGTGGCTGATAGGAACATATGTGTCCAGTTTAGGGTTAGGCACAGGCATACTGTACCTAAGTAAGAGGTGATTACACCAACTTACCCCAGCTGAGTGATCAGCCAGTTGTGTCAAATATGGAGGCCAGGCCAGGGGTGGCACAATACATGCTGCAGCCCCTGGCAGGCCTTGGCTACACCTATGCCCTGGGTACCTATGGTACACTGTTACAGGGGCCTATAAGGTGAACCAATTCCAATTGTGTTATGCACCTAAGGTACATGGAGTCCATTTTGAGGAGAGAGCAATCAGCCTGGGGCCCTGAATAGCAGGATCCCAGGCCAACTAAGTCAAAAACCAGCTAAACACCAGGCAAAAAGTTTGGGGGTAACCATAGTCAGATATCCACCTTCCTACATAACCCCCCCCCAAACGAAAGGAGATAAGGCTATCCTTGACCAGGTAAGCCTATATTGCCTAAGTGGCCATATAAGGAAGTACCAGCTCTGGCTTGGTAACCCCCTGTCTCATGGTCCACTAAGCAATCCCTCACCCTAAGGGTATCTGAGGGTCTCCACCATAGGGAATCTCTACCTGTGGTGTGTCTTTGCAAAGTCAAAGGCTGGTGTTGAGATGGAGTACTGAAGTGAGTTTCCTCTGTAGGGCTCAGCTTCCTCCAATCACTCTCCACCATGTGTGCCTTTCTTTCACTGACTGAGTTGCACTGTGCTCTCAGGGTCAACCTCTGGCTACCTAAAGCTGGAGGCTGGGTCCCTCTGTTTGGCTTACTGAAGGGACAGTTCAGGTTCGGGCCCTTAGGGTCCCAGGTTTGGCTGTGCCCAACAATATCCATCTGGGGGAGGTCCCTAACTACTTTTAAGGGGGATCCCTCAGGAGTTTTTAAAGTTTGCACCTCACTAGGGCTACTAGTTTTGGTGCCCCTAATCTGTGGATGGGGGTGCTTTATTTGACAGGGGGCCCTTTGGGTCTCACTGTCCTTCTTGTCCTCTGCAGCCCTGGGCTGAGTAAGGCAAGGTAGAGAGGGGCAGGTTACCTGCTCCAGACTGGGTCCCACCTGAGAAGGGTCCACTGCCGTCAGAGGCTCTGTCAGGCCAGGCCTAACAACCTCTGGGACAGTTCCTTCATCAGGGGTAAGATCAGTTCCCTGAGGAGGCTGGTCCTTTCCTAAAGTCTGGTGGGAGGGAGATTTCTCTTCCTCCTCAATGCTCTCTGTTTGGGTGGAGTGATCCATCATTTCAGGCTTCACTACCCATGTATCAGTTTGAGTTTGGGCTGTGGCCATCACAGCCCCACCAACCTTTTCAGGAGGAGACTCAGTTTGGGTATGGGCTGTTACTAGTACAGCCCTGCTACTCTTTTCAGGAGGGAAGTTATCTAAAGATGGGACTGAGGTTTGCTCAGCCCTCCCAACCTCTTCAGGAAGGACATCTTGAATTGGGGCTGTAGCCATTACAGCCCCACTAACCTTTCCATGGAGATTTACCATTCTAGAATGGGTTTGCTGTTCAACCTCAGCCCAGGCTGAGATTTCCAAATCATTACCCAGTAGGCAATCTACAGGCAAGTTTGCTGACACTGCCACTCTCTTTGGGCCAGTGACACCTCCCCAGCTAAGATTGACTACTGCCATGGGATGATTGGATTCTATGCCATCAATGTTTGTCACCTGATATTTGGCATCAGGTAAAAGTTGCCTTGAGGGGACTAGACATTCAGCCACCATGGTGATGCTAGCCCCTGTGTCTCTGAAGGCCTCAACTTTCAAGCCATTGATGAGGGGCTCCTGTCTATACTTGCTCAAAGTGTTTGGGCAAGCTGTGAAATTGGCAAACCCCATGCCAGTCTCATAGACAAGAGTATCTGAGTTAGGGGACCTGGATAGGCCAGAGTCCACCTGTCCTCCAAAAGTAAACCCACCCAAATTCTTGGGGGTGCTCCCACCACCTGGGGGACCACTGCTAACAGTGACAGGAGGTGTTGGAGCCTTACCTGGAGGTATATTCTCCTTATTGCCATTCTTGGGACAACAGCTATCTGTTTTGTAATGCCCCACCTGTTTACAGGTATGACAGTAAGGCTTTTTCTGGGATGTAGAAGTGTCTTGGGACCCACCCCCATTCTTGGAGTTTTGGGGCCCTGGGGAAGTCTTTTCCTTACTTTTATCTCCACCCTTCTCTTGAGGCTTGGTAGTCTCTTTCTTTTGGTCACCACCCTGGTTCTTAGGCCTGATCCTGGTTCTGACCCATTTGTCTGCCCTCCTACCCAATTCTTGTGGGGAGGTCAGATCAGAGTCAACCAGGTGCTGATGTAGAAGCTGATTTTGACAATTACTTAAGATTTGCTCTCTCATAATTAAATTATACAATCCTGTATAGTCAGTAACCTTACTTCCCAGCAACCAGCCCTCCAGAGCCTTAGTGGCACACTCAACAAATTCAGACCAGTCCTGAGTCTGTGTCTTCGGGGTATCTCTGAACATTAACCTGTACTGTTCAGTGGTTAAGCCTAACCCATCAATCAGAGCACTCTTCAGGACCATGTAGTTTCTAGAATCCTCATCACTAACTGTGAGGAGTCTGTCTCTGCCTCTGCCTTCAAAGGAGAGCCACAAGATTGCTGCCCACTGCTCCTGAGGGATCTGCTGTACCATGCAGGCTCTCTCAAGTGCAGTCATCCATTTGTGGATATCATCCCCAGCTTTGTAGGGGGGCACAATCTTACTCAGGTTTCTTGTATCAAAGGACCTGTCTTTATCCTTCTGGATATTGCTGCCACCAGTGGATCCTAATCCACTCTCTCTAGGCTGTCTTGCTCTAGCAAGTTTCTCCTTAGCCAGGGCAACCTCTAACTCTTGCCTCTGGATCCTAAGCTCAGCCTCTCTCATCTTGGCCTCATGTTCCCTTCTCTGAGGGCTAGTCATCTCCTTTCTGGAGTGACCCTGAGAGCCTCTAGAGACATGGGAGGTATTGGATTCACCTGAGTGATGCCTCCTCCTCCTATGGCCCTGGTTAAGTCCACCTGGGGGTCTGAATGGGTTGTTACCTGATTCATTCCCAAGTTGACTTAAGTTAGCCTGGTTCAGTCTACTGACCAGCATCTGACTATCTCTGTCATCATCTGACTCACTGCTTTCCACCTCCTCCTCCTCTTCTTCTTCCTCTACATCTACCTGAGGAGCTCCAGTGGTGGAGGCTTCCTCATCTACCAGGATGATAGGGGCAGGGGTGTCTACAGTGTCATCCTCTGAAGGATGGCCTCCTTCAGCATCCCCTGTGGGGTTTGCTTTAGAGGTCTTTAGAGCCTCAGACTGATCCAAGAGCTCTCTTAGGTGGTCTGTAGTAGGGGAAGGCCCTGTCTTCAGACCCCTTAAGACACAAAGCTGTCTTAATTCCTTAAAGGGAAAAATAGCAAACTGGGATGGTGCCCTTGGAGGGTCACTCTCAACAGGAGTAAGTCCACTGGACCCCTCTGTTCCAGACATTGCTCTAGTGTGGGTGGATGTGTTGCAATCTACCTACACTGGTGTTTACCTACTAAACCTATCTAGTAGTTGTAGCTAGGGTGTGCTACTCCCTTTGCTCTACAACAACTAAGTTCAGTAGAACTTAAGTATACTAGTCTTGTTTTATATGTACCTAGCAGGTACCTGTATGATCTTTCAAATGATAATCTCAAAGATTGTAATGGTAAAACAACAGCAAGCTCAGATCCCAATCCGCTGCTCACCAATGTGAGAAGTTGGCCTGGTATATAATGCTCACTAATTCTAGTGATCACTTTGTACCATGCCAAGCAACCCTTATGATGATGGTTGTAATTCAACCTTGTAGACCAGTTATCCTAGTGGTAACGTGGACAAAGCAGTCTTAGGCTAAACTCTGAAAGGCATGTGAAGCCAGCTGTTATACCATACACAACCCCCTTGAATACCAAATGAAAGGGACACCACACAGATATATATTGAAAATATATATTGATTTATTAACTATTAAAATCCCCTGGACTCTTTATGAGCACAGAAGCACAAGCGTAAAATCACAAGACAGTTTAAAATACACAAAAGTTGCACAATATGGATGAGCCCTAGGGGCCACCTAAACCATATACTAAATAAGTGGTATAAGAGATACCTAAAGGAAAGTGAAGAGGCCTAGGGCCTTGGGAATCGCTGGAGCTATTCGAGACTGGAGTTAACTAAGTCGGGAAAGGCCCACGGGACTCGGGTGCAGTGTTCAAAGTGCACGCACTTCTCAATACAAAGTCTATGGTGCGTAAAAAGCACAAAGTTAGAAAGTTAGGAACCTTCCGAGTGACCTACGGAGCTGAAACTTAAAACACAGGCCCTTGGGATGTGTACCAGTGCAGGAGCACCGGAGGAGCTGAGTTACCTCACCCACAGGAAGCGGGTGCACAGGGTCGAAGATGTGTCGGGTTTCGTCACGCTGGTCGATGGTGCTTGGAGCTGAAGATGCTGCAGGCGGCTCGATGAGAAGAGTTCCGGTGGATCCAAGGGTGGATCAGAAGAGTTGAAGACCTGAAAGCAGAGGGGACAGTGTTCAAAGTCACTAGCCAGTGACTGCCCTGGAACCAGAGTGGAACCAGGCGATGTCGGGTGCAAACAGGCGTTGTCGGGTAGCTTCTTTCTGCAGCCACGTGGATACCCGGGGTCGAGGACGTCCAGGAGTCGGTCACGAGCTGTCCCACGTAGGCTTCTCGCTGTTGGCGGTGTCGGCGACCTGATCGGAGCAAACAGGCCTTGGCAAATGCAAGCCACGCAGAAGTTGAAAGATGCTGTTCACTCGGACCAGCAAGGTCAGAGCGGGTGCTCCTTTTCACAGGAGCTTGGGTAGGTCTGGAGCAACCAGACCTGCTGTTTAAATCTTCGGGTTCGTCGCCAAGATGGCCGCTGACCACGTGGCTAGTGGCCGGGATGGCGCGTCGAGTGGCACAGTGCAAAAGGGCCCCACGCAGATCGTGGCGATGCTGGGGGGCTGATCTTCGGTGCAAGGGCTGCTCGGTGGTTGGGGTTCTCAATCCCCAAAGCACAACGTCGAGGATGCCTCAGAAGCTGCGCAGTCAGCTGTTCGAGTGTCTTCCAAGAGGTCCGGTCCCACGTCACTCGGTGCCTCCACGGGTCCCTTCTTCGCAGGGACTGTGGATCGGGCTCTGAGAGGTCTGGGAGTCTGGTTCTTGTCGGGCTCTGGGCTCGGTCTCCGGCGGGAGGCGGCGGCAAAGCAGACGTCGAGTCGCTGGTTGGTACCTGTGTTCACAGGGTGGTCACTCCTTGGCCACAAGGGAGATTCTTCTTCAGTCTTCTGTGCAGCAGAATGTCGAAGTCCAGTCTTCTTCTTAGTTTTAAGTTGATTTCGGGATGATCTGCTGTGCAATGGCACTGCTCCCCCTCTTATTCCCAAACTGGGGGTGGATCACCTACTAGGTCCCTCCTCTGGGAGGAACCAGGAAGGGGGGCGGTTACACCCCCTTTCCTTTGTCCAGCTCCGCGCCAGGACTGGGGCTGGAAGGCCCCAGAACCGGTTTGGACTGGCCTATGCACGGGACACCTTGTGTGCCCCGGGCATGTCTGATTCTTTTCAGCCCTGTCCTACCTAATACACAAAATCCTGTCTGGGGTGGTGCTCGCACCTCCCAAGGCAGGAAACCCTTTGTCCAGGCCACCATCTGCCGAGTTTCGGTCAGCAGCAGGAGGCCAGACTTGTGTCTGTGGTGGCAGCGTCCATTTTGTGAAGCTGAGGCTCTGTTTAACTTTAACCGGGGTTAAGGCTACACACATGTCGTGTCCCTCTAGAAGGGTGGAATGCTATCCCCGTCGCCAGAACTGGCGAGGGGATAGTATTCCAATTCGTATGACACCTTACTCGACATGTTTTGATAAAGCCAAACCAAAGATAGCATTTAACCGCGAGGATTATAATGCACTTAAGAGTATATGGTATGGCAATATCCCGGAACAGCTTAGGGAGTGGTTCCCGACAGCTGCAGACAGGCTCAGCTCATGCTAGAGCACCATCTCACATATTTCCAAGCACTCTGCCTCCAGGATTGATGAGGCCTTCCATAGGAGTGGCTGATAGGAACATATGTGTCCAGTTTAGGGTTAGGCACAGGCATACTGTACCTAAGTAAGAGGTGATTACACCAACTTACCCCAGCTGAGTGATCAGCCAGTTGTGTCAAATATGGAGGCCAGGCCAGGGGTGGCACAATACATGCTGCAGCCCCTGGCAGGCCTTGGCTACACCTATGCCCTGGGTACCTATGGTACACTGTTACAGGGGCCTATAAGGTGAACCAATTCCAATTGTGTTATGCACCTAAGGTACATGGAGTCCATTTTGAGGAGAGAGCAATCAGCCTGGGGCCCTGAATAGCAGGATCCCAGGCCAACTAAGTCAAAAACCAGCTAAACACCAGGCAAAAAGTTTGGGGGTAACCATAGTCAGATATCCACCTTCCTACATAACCCCCCCCCCAAACGAAAGGAGATAAGGCTATCCTTGACCAGGTAAGCCTATATTGCCTAAGTGGCCATATAAGGAAGTACCAGCTCTGGCTTGGTAACCCCCTGTCTCATGGTCCACTAAGCAATCCCTCACCCTAAGGGTATCTGAGGGTCTCCACCATAGGGAATCTCTACCTGTGGTGTGTCTTTGCAAAGTCAAAGGCTGGTGTTGAGATGGAGTACTGAAGTGAGTTTCCTCTGTAGGGCTCAGCTTCCTCCAATCACTCTCCACCATGTGTGCCTTTCTTTCACTGACTGAGTTGCACTGTGCTCTCAGGGTCAACCTCTGGCTACCTAAAGCTGGAGGCTGGGTCCCTCTGTTTGGCTTACTGAAGGGACAGTTCAGGTTCGGGCCCTTAGGGTCCCAGGTTTGGCTGTGCCCAACAATATCCATCTGGGGGAGGTCCCTAACTACTTTTAAGGGGGATCCCTCAGGAGTTTTTAAAGTTTGCACCTCACTAGGGCTACTAGTTTTGGTGCCCCTAATCTGTGGATGGGGGTGCTTTATTTGACAGGGGGCCCTTTGGGTCTCACTGTCCTTCTTGTCCTCTGCAGCCCTGGGCTGAGTAAGGCAAGGTAGAGAGGGGCAGGTTACCTGCTCCAGACTGGGTCCCACCTGAGAAGGGTCCACTGCCGTCAGAGGCTCTGTCAGGCCAGGCCTAACAACCTCTGGGACAGTTCCTTCATCAGGGGTAAGATCAGTTCCCTGAGGAGGCTGGTCCTTTCCTAAAGTCTGGTGGGAGGGAGATTTCTCTTCCTCCTCAATGCTCTCTGTTTGGGTGGAGTGATCCATCATTTCAGGCTTCACTACCCATGTATCAGTTTGAGTTTGGGCTGTGGCCATCACAGCCCCACCAACCTTTTCAGGAGGAGACTCAGTTTGGGTATGGGCTGTTACTAGTACAGCCCTGCTACTCTTTTCAGGAGGGAAGTTATCTAAAGATGGGGCTGAGGTTTGCTCAGCCCTCCCAACCTCTTCAGGAAGGACATCTTGAATTGGGGCTGTAGCCATTACAGCCCCACTAACCTTTCCATGGAGATTTACCATTCTAGAATGGGTTTGCTGTTCAACCTCAGCCCAGGCTGAGATTTCCAAATCATTACCCAGTAGGCAATCTACAGGCAAGTTTGCTGACACTGCCACTCTCTTTGGGCCAGTGACACCTCCCCAGCTAAGATTGACTACTGCCATGGGATGATTGGATTCTATGCCATCAATGTTTGTCACCTGATATTTGGCATCAGGTAAAAGTTGCCTTGAGGGGACTAGACATTCAGCCACCATGGTGATGCTAGCCCCTGTGTCTCTGAAGGCCTCAACTTTCAAGCCATTGATGAGGGGCTCCTGTCTATACTTGCTCAAAGTGTTTGGGCAAGCTGTGAAATTGGCAAACCCCATGCCAGTCTCATAGACAAGAGTATCTGAGTTAGGGGACCTGGATAGGCCAGAGTCCACCTGTCCTCCAAAAGTAAACCCACCCAAATTCTTGGGGGTGCTCCCACCACCTGGGGGACCACTGCTAACAGTGACAGGAGGTGTTGGAGCCTTACCTGGAGGTATATTCTCCTTATTGCCATTCTTGGGACAACAGCTATCTGTTTTGTAATGCCCCACCTGTTTACAGGTATGACAGTAAGGCTTTTTCTGGGATGTAGAAGTGTCTTGGGACCCACCCCCATTCTTGGAGTTTTGGGGCCCTGGGGAAGTCTTTTCCTTACTTTTATCCCCACCCTTCTCTTGAGGCTTGGTAGTCTCTTTCTTTTGGTCACCACCCTGGTTCTTAGGCCTGATCCTGGTTCTGACCCATTTGTCTGCCCTCCTACCCAATTCTTGTGGGGAGGTCAGATCAGAGTCAACCAGGTGCTGATGTAGAAGCTGATTTTGACAATTACTTAAGATTTGCTCTCTCATAATTAAATTATACAATCCTGTATAGTCAGTAACCTTACTTCCCAGCAACCAGCCCTCCAGAGCCTTAGTGGCACACTCAACAAATTCAGACCAGTCCTGAGTCTGTGTCTTCGGGGTATCTCTGAACATTAACCTGTACTGTTCAGTGGTTAAGCCTAACCCATCAATCAGAGCACTCTTCAGGACCATGTAGTTTCTAGAATCCTCATCACTAACTGTGAGGAGTCTGTCTCTGCCTCTGCCTTCAAAGGAGAGCCACAAGATTGCTGCCCACTGCTCCTGAGGGATCTGCTGTACCATGCAGGCTCTCTCAAGTGCAGTCATCCATTTGTGGATATCATCCCCAGCTTTGTAGGGGGGCACAATCTTACTCAGGTTTCTTGTATCAAAGGACCTGTCTTTATCCTTCTGGATATTGCTGCCACCAGTGGATCCTAATCCACTCTCTCTAGGCTGTCTTGCTCTAGCAAGTTTCTCCTTAGCCAGGGCAACCTCTAACTCTTGCCTCTGGATCCTAAGCTCAGCCTCTCTCATCTTGGCCTCATGTTCCCTTCTCTGAGGGCTAGTCATCTCCTTTCTGGAGTGACCATGAGAGCCTCTAGAGACATGGGAGGTATTGGATTCACCTGAGTGATGCCTCCTCCTCCTATGGCCCTGGTTAAGTCCACCTGGGGGTCTGAATGGGTTGTTACCTGATTCATTCCCAAGTTGACTTAAGTTAGCCTGGTTCAGTCTACTGACCAGCATCTGACTATCTCTGTCATCATCTGACTCACTGCTTTCCACCTCCTCCTCCTCTTCTTCTTCCTCTACATCTACCTGAGGAGCTCCAGTGGTGGAGGCTTCCTCATCTACCAGGATGATAGGGGCAGGGGTGTCTACAGTGTCATCCTCTGAAGGATGGCCTCCTTCAGCATCCCCTGTGGGGTTTGCTTTAGAGGTCTTTAGAGCCTCAGACTGATCCAAGAGCTCTCTTAGGTGGTCTGTAGTAGGGGAAGGCCCTGTCTTCAGACCCCTTAAGACACAAAGCTGTCTTAATTCCTTAAAGGGAAAAATAGCAAACTGGGATGGTGCCCTTGGAGGGTCACTCTCAACAGGAGTAAGTCCACTGGACCCCTCTGTTCCAGACATTGCTCTAGTGTGGGTGGATGTGTTGCAATCTACCTACACTGGTGTTTACCTACTAAACCTATCTAGTAGTTGTAGCTAGGGTGTGCTACTCCCTTTGCTCTACAACAACTAAGTTCAGTAGAACTTAAGTATACTAGTCTTGTTTTATATGTACCTAGCAGGTACCTGTATGATCTTTCAAATGATAATCTCAAAGATTGTAATGGTAAAACAACAGCAAGCTCAGATCCCAATCCGCTGCTCACCAATGTGAGAAGTTGGCCTGGTATATAATGCTCACTAATTCTAGTGATCACTTTGTACCATGCCAAGCAACCCTTATGATGATGGTTGTAATTCAACCTTGTAGACCAGTTATCCTAGTGGTAACGTGGACAAAGCAGTCTTAGGCTAAACTCTGAAAGGCATGTGAAGCCAGCTGTTATACCATACACAACCCCCTTGAATACCAAATGAAAGGGACACCACACAGATATATATTGAAAATATATATTGATTTATTAACTATTAAAATCCCCTGGACTCTTTATGAGCACAGAAGCACAAGCGTAAAATCACAAGACAGTTTAAAATACACAAAAGTTGCACAATATGGATGAGCCCTAGGGGCCACCTAAACCATATACTAAATAAGTGGTATAAGAGATACCTAAAGGAAAGTGAAGAGGCCTAGGGCCTTGGGAATCGCTGGAGCTATTCGAGACTGGAGTTAACTAAGTCGGGAAAGGCCCACGGGACTCGGGTGCAGTGTTCAAAGTGCACGCACTTCTCAATACAAAGTCTATGGTGCGTAAAAAGCACAAAGTTAGAAAGTTAGGAACCTTCCGAGTGACCTACGGAGCTGAAACTTAAAACACAGGCCCTTGGGATGTGTACCAGTGCAGGAGCACCGGCGGAGCTGAGTTACCTCACCCACAGGAAGCGGGTGCACAGGGTCGAAGATGTGTCGGGTTTCGTCACGCTGGTCGATGGTGCTTGGAGCTGAAGATGCTGCAGGCGGCTCGATGAGAAGAGTTCCGGTGGATCCAAGGGTGGATCAGAAGAGTTGAAGACCTGAAAGCAGAGGGGACAGTGTTCAAAGTCACTAGCCAGTGACTGCCCTGGAACCAGAGTGGAACCAGGCGATGTCGGGTGCAAACAGGCGTTGTCGGGTAGCTTCTTTCTGCAGCCACGTGGATACCCGGGGTCGAGGACGTCCAGGAGTCGGTCACGAGCTGTCCCACGTAGGCTTCTCGCTGTTGGCGGTGTCGGCGACCTGATCGGAGCAAACAGGCCTTGGCAAATGCAAGCCACGCAGAAGTTGAAAGATGCTGTTCACTCGGACCAGCAAGGTCAGAGCGGGTGCTCCTTTTCACAGGAGCTTGGGTAGGTCTGGAGCAACCAGACCTGCTGTTTAAATCTTCGGGTTCGTCGCCAAGATGGCCGCTGACCACGTGGCTAGTGGCCGGGATGGCGCGTCGAGTGGCACAGTGCAAAAGGGCCCCACGCAGATCGTGGCGATGCTGGGGGGCTGATCTTCGGTGCAAGGGCTGCTCGGTGGTTGGGGTTCTCAATCCCCAAAGCACAACGTCGAGGATGCCTCAGAAGCTGCGCAGTCAGCTGTTCGAGTGTCTTCCAAGAGGTCCGGTCCCACGTCACTCGGTGCCTCCACGGGTCCCTTCTTCGCAGGGACTGTGGATCGGGCTCTGAGAGGTCTGGGAGTCTGGTTCTTGTCGGGCTCTGGGCTCGGTCTCCGGCGGGAGGCGGCGGCAAAGCAGACGTCGAGTCGCTGGTTGGTACCTGTGTTCACAGGGTGGTCACTCCTTGGCCACAAGGGAGATTCTTCTTCAGTCTTCTGTGCAGCAGAATGTCGAAGTCCAGTCTTCTTCTTAGTTTTAAGTTGATTTCGGGATGATCTGCTGTGCAATGGCACTGCTCCCCCTCTTATTCCCAAACTGGGGGTGGATCACCTACTAGGTCCCTCCTCTGGGAGGAACCAGGAAGGGGGGCGGTTACACCCCCTTTCCTTTGTCCAGCTCCGCGCCAGGACTGGGGCTGGAAGGCCCCAGAACCGGTTTGGACTGGCCTATGCACGGGACACCTTGTGTGCCCCGGGCATGTCTGATTCTTTTCAGCCCTGTCCTACCTAATACACAAAATCCTGTCTGGGGTGGTGCTCGCACCTCCCAAGGCAGGAAACCCTTTGTCCAGGCCACCATCTGCCGAGTTTCGGTCAGCAGCAGGAGGCCAGACTTGTGTCTGTGGTGGCAGCGTCCATTTTGTGAAGCTGAGGCTCTGTTTAACTTTAACCGGGGTTAAGGCTACACACATGTCGTGTCCCTCTAGAAGGGTGGAATGCTATCCCCGTCGCCAGAACTGGCGAGGGGATAGTATTCCAATTCGTATGACACCTTACTCGACATGTTTTGATAAAGCCAAACCAAAGATAGCATTTAACCGCGAGGATTATAATGCACTTAAGAGTATATGGTATGGCAATATCCCGGAACAGCTTAGGGAGTGGTTCCCGACAGCTGCAGACAGGCTCAGCTCATGCTAGAGCACCATCTCACATATTTCCAAGCACTCTGCCTCCAGGATTGATGAGGCCTTCCATAGGAGTGGCTGATAGGAACATATGTGTCCAGTTTAGGGTTAGGCACAGGCATACTGTACCTAAGTAAGAGGTGATTACACCAACTTACCCCAGCTGAGTGATCAGCCAGTTGTGTCAAATATGGAGGCCAGGCCAGGGGTGGCACAATACATGCTGCAGCCCCTGGCAGGCCTTGGCTACACCTATGCCCTGGGTACCTATGGTACACTGTTACAGGGGCCTATAAGGTGAACCAATTCCAATTGTGTTATGCACCTAAGGTACATGGAGTCCATTTTGAGGAGAGAGCAATCAGCCTGGGGCCCTGAATAGCAGGATCCCAGGCCAACTAAGTCAAAAACCAGCTAAACACCAGGCAAAAAGTTTGGGGGTAACCATAGTCAGATATCCACCTTCCTACAGTCCCATAACAATGAACATCACTCACCACACAGGGAAATCACTCACAGTACAGGAATAAACACATCACAGGGAATACCACTCATATCACGAGGAATATCACTCAAAGTAAATGAAATATCAATCCCAGCACAGGGCATATCATTCATAGTGTAAAGGAAGCCACTCACAGCACAGAACACATCGCTTCATCCACAAGGAACATCACTCGAACTACATGGAATATCGCTCACAGCACAGGGCATAGCACTCATAGTACAGGGAAAAGCACTCATAGCACAGGGAATTCAACTCACATCACGAGCAAAATCGCTCAAAATAAATGGAATATCTCTCACAGCATGAGGAGCAACGATTTGACGTTGAGCAATGTCACTCACATGATGAGGTATATCACGCACAGCACCGGGCATGTCATTCACACCATGAGGATATCATGCACAATACATGACATATCGATCACAGAACAGGAAAACTCACAACATAAGGAGTACTCTTCAGACATCGAGCAATATACTCATTACACGTGGAGTATCACTCACAGCACAAGATTATCACCCACAGCACAAGGAATATCACTCACAGCAGAGGGTATATCACTCCCAGTACAGAAAAAATCACTCGCAGCATGGGGCATATAATTCACAGTACGTGAAATATCACACGGGCATATCACTATCAGCATGAGGATCACCTTCAGACCTCGAACACTATCACTCACATCATTAGGAATATAACTCACAGCACAGAACATATCACTCACAGTACATTGAATATCACTCACAGCACAGGGCACATCACTCACAGTAGAGGGGCTATCACATAGCACAGGGCAAATCACTCACAGTTTATACAATATTAATGACATCACAAGGCATATCACATAGAGTAGAGGGAATATCACTCACTACATGGTTTATATCACTCACATCTTGAGGAATATTATTAACAGCAAAGGGCATTTTCACTCACAGTATATGAAACCTCACTCACAGAACAGGGCATATCACTCACAGTAAATGGAATATCAATCACAGCACATAGCATATCACTCAGAATAGAGGTAATATCTCTCCCAACACAGTTTATATCAATCACATCATGAGAAATATTAATTACAACACAGGGTATGTCACTTAGACTATGGGGAACACCCACTCACAGCAGAGGGTATTTCTCTCACAGTGTAAGGGAAAAAAAACTCACAGCACGGAACATATCACTCACCCCAAAAGGAACATCCCTCACAGTATTTGGAATATCACTAGCAGTCCATTGAATATCACTCAAAGCACCCTTTAGACCTAGAGTATTATCATTCACATCACAAGGAACATCACTCCTCACAACACTAGTAATATCACTCAGAGCACAGGGAAAAAACTCAAATTACAGGACATTTCACTCACATCACAAGGCATCTCACTCATAGTACATGGAATATCACTCACAGCATGAAGAGTACCATTTTGATGGTGAGTAATATCACTCCCATCATGAGAAACATAACTCACAGCACCACGCATGTAATTCACACCACAAGGAATATCACGCACAATAGAGGGCATATCACTCACAACATGAGGAGTACTCTTCAGGCTTCGAGCAATATCGCTCACATCATGAGGAAGATCACTCTCAGCAGGAGAATATCACTCATTGCATGAGGAATATCACTCACAGTACAGGGTACATCACTCATATTTTTGGGGCAATCACTCACAACACAGGGCATATCACTCACAGCCCTAGGAATAATCATTCACAGCACTGGGAATAATCACTCACAGCACAGGACATATTATTCACAGTACACGGAATATCATTCACAGCCCAGGAGCATATCGCTATCAGAATGAGGATCTTTAGACCTCAAACACTATCATTTACATCATGAGGAATATCACTCACTGCACAGCGCATATCACTCATAGTACACAGAATATCACTCACAGTGCAGCGCATATCACTCATAATACACGGAATATCACCTACAGCACAGGGCATATCACTCACAGTATATGGAATATCAATCACAGGCCAGACCATATCTCAGAGTAGAGAGAACAACACAACACACTTTATATCGTGCTGTATTTCACCTACTTTTATTCAATTCATTGTAAACGTAAAAAATATTAAGGTGCATTAGAATGACAACATAGCCAAATCATACAGCCACGGAATGTTTCTTAATATGTCACATGATTTGTCTACCATATAATTTTGTCATCAATCACGTCACAAGGAACAGTACAACAAAGGACCAACCACTCAAAGTACATGGAACATCACTCACAGCACAGGGCATATCACTCACAGCACAGGGCATATCACTGATAGTACATGGAATATCAATCACAGCACAGGGTATGTCACTGACAGTACATGTAATATCAATCACGGCACAGGGCATGTCACTGACAGTACATTTATTATCAATCACAGCACAGGGCATGTCACCAGGGCCAGACTGGGAGCAGCAACCAGTCCTAGCAGAATGCTGTTGACCGGCCCAGGGGGCAGGGGAGGGTCCTAGTAAGAAGCACCTCTCCCGTTTTTAGGTCCCCGCCTGCGAAGGCTGCGCTTGCGCAGTCTTGCAGGGGAGATCTTATGTTTTTCAGTAAGGGGCTTAAACCCGCCCCTCTTCTCCATTGGCTGGCTTCCTAAACGGAGGCCAGCCATTGGAGGAGAGGGCCGTTTAAGCCCCGTCTTTTTGGGATTCGGGGGTGTGTTTTTTACTTTCTTCCTCTCCTCTTCCCATTGGCTGGAGTTTTAACTTCCAGCCAATGGGAAGAGGAGAGACAGACAACCACGCCCCCGAATCCAAAAATCACGGGTTGTTTCGCCGAGGCATTTCTGCTTTGCCTCGGAGAAATGTGGTCGTGTGGAGTCTCTCCTGGTCGCGGCCCGCAGCTTGGATGACACAGGTAAGCTCTCCCTCCACCCCGTCCCCCCTTGTTGAGTGCTTGCTCTCCTGCCCACCCCCCTCGTTGGTTGTGATTGCTCTCCTGCCCCCCCCTCGTTTGTTGTGCTTGCTCCATTGGCCCCTCGTTCGTTGTGCTTGCTCCCCTGCCCCCTCATTGCTTGTGCTTGCTCCCCTGGCCCCTTGTTCCTTGTGCTTGCTCCCCTGGCCCCTCATTCCTTGTGCTTGCTCCCCTGCCCCCTCGTTGCTTGTGATGCTCCCCTAGCCCCTCATTCTTTGTGCTTGCTCCCCTGCCCCCTTATTGCTTGTGCTTGCTCACCTGGCCCCTCGTTCATTGTGCTTGCTCTCCTGCCCCCTCGTTGCTTGTGCTTGCTCCCCTGGCCCCTCGTTGCTTGTGCTTGCTCCCCTGGCCCCTCGTTGCTTGTGCTTGCTCCCCTAGCCCCTTGTTCGTTGTGCTTGCTCCCCTGGCCCCTCGTTCGTTGTGCTTGCTCCCCTGCTCCCTTGTTGCTTGTGCTTGCTCCCCTGGCCCCTCGCTCATTGTGCCTGCTCCCCTGGCCCCTCGTTCGTTGTGCTTGCTCCCCTGCCCATCGTTGCTTGTGCTTGCTCCCCTGGCCCCTCGTTCAGTGTGCTTGCTCCCTTGGCCCTTCGTTGATTGTGCTTGCTCCCCTGGCCCCTCGTTTGTTGTGCTTGCTCCCCTGGCCCCTCGTTTTTTGTGCTTGCTCCCCAGGACCCTCGTTCGTTGTGCTTGCTGTCGTGCCCCCTCGTTGCTTGTGCTTGCTCTCCTGCCCCCTCGTTGCTTGTGCTTGCTCTCCTGACCCCCTCCCTTGTTCGTTGTGCTTGCTCTCCTGACCCCCGCTCGTTGCTGGTGCTTTCTCTCCTGACCCCCTCCCTTGTTCGTTGTGCTTGCTCTCCTGACCCCCCCACTCATTGGTTGTGCTTGCTCCCCTGACCCTACCCCCTCGTTGCTTGTGTTTGCTGTCCTGCCCTCTTGTTGCTTGTGCTTGCTTTCCTGCCCCCCTGTTGGTTGTGCTTGCTCTCCTGCCACCCCTTATTGGTTGTGCTTGCTCCCCTGTCCCTCCCTCTTTGGTTGTGCTTACTCTCCTGCCCCCCCTCGTTGCTTGTGCTTTCTGTCCTGCCCCCTCGTTGCTTGTGCTTGCTGTCCTGCCCCCTCCTGTCCTACACCTTGTTGCTTGTGCTTGCTCCCCTGGCCCCTCGTTGCTTTTGCTTGCTCCCCTGGCCCCTCGTTTGTTGTGCTTGCTCCCCTGGCCCCTCGTTGCTTGTGCTTGCTCCTCTGGCCCCTCATTTGTTGTGCTCGCTCCCCTGGCCCCTCATTCGTTGTGCTTGCTTCCCTGCTCCCTAGTTGCTTGTGCTTGCTCCCCTGGCCCCTCGTTCGCTGTGCTTGCTCCCTGGCCTGTTGTTCGTTGTGCTTGCTCCCCTGCCCCCTGGTTGCTTGTGCTTGCTCCCCTAGCCCCTCATTCGATGTGCTTGCTCCCCTGGCCCTTCTTTGCTTGTGCTTGCTCCCCTGGCCCCTCGTTGCTTGTGCTTGCTCCCCTGGACCCTCGTTCGTTGTGCTTGCTGTCCTGCCCCCTCGTTGCTTGTGCTTGCTCCCCTGCCCCCTCGTTGCTTGTGCTTGCTCTCCTGACCCCCCCTTGTTCGTTGTGCTTGCTCTCCTGACCCCCCGTCATTGGTTTTGCTTGCTCTCCTGACCCCCCCCAACTCGTTAGTTGTGCTTGCTCTCCTGACCCCCCCCCACTTGTTGGTTGTGCTTGCTCTCATGCCCCCCCTCGTTGATTGTGCTTGCTGTCCTGCCCCCTCGTTGCTTGTGCTTGCTGTCTTGCCCTCTCCTGTCCGGCCCCCTTGTTGCTTGTGCTTGCTGTCCTGCCCCCTTGTTGCTTGTGCTTGCTGTTCTGCCCCCTCGTTGCTTGTGTCCTGCCCCCTCGTTGCTTGTGCTTGCTGTCCTGACCCCCCTCATTGCTTGTGCTTGCTCTCCTGCCCCCCCTCGTTGCTTGTGTGCTTGCTCTCCTGCCCTCCCCTCGTAGGTTGTGCTTTCTCTCCTGCCCCCCCCTCGTTGGTTGTGCTTGCTCTCCTGACCCCCATTGCTTGTGCTTGCTCCCCTGACCCTCCCTCGTTGCTTGTGCTTGCTCTCCTGACCCACCCTTGTTGCTTGTGCTTGCTCTCCTGCCCCCTCATTGCTTGTGCTTACTGTCCTGCACCCTAGTTGCTTGTGCTTGCTGTCCTGTCCCCTTGTTGCTTGTGCTTGCTGTCCTGCCCCCTCGTTGCTTGTGCTTGCTCCCCTGGCCCTTCATTCGTTGTGCTTGCTCCCCTGGCCCCTCGCTGCTTGTGCTTGCTCTCCTGCCCCCTCGTTGCTTGTGCTTGCTCCCCTGCCCCCTCGTTGCTTGTGCTTGCTCTCCTGACCCCCCCTTCTTCGTTGTGCTTGCTCTCCTGTCCCCCCTCATTGGTTTTGCTTGCTCTCCTGACCCCCCCCAACTCGTTAGTTGTGCTTGCTCTCCTGACCCCCCCACTTGTTGGTTGTGCTTGCTCTCCTGCCCCTTCCCCCTCGTTGCTTGTGCTTGCTGTGCCTGCCCTCTCGTGGCGTGTGCTTGCTGTCCTGCCCACCGTTGGAAGTGCTTGCTCTCCTGCCCCCCCCCCCCCTTGTTGGTTGTGCTTGCTCTCCTGCCCGCCCTCATTGGTTGTGCTTGCGCTCCTGTCCCCCCCTTATTGGTTGTGCTTGCTCTCCTGCCCCCTCTCGTTGCTTGTGCTTGCTGTCTTGCCCCCTCGTTGCTTGTGCTTGCTGTCTTGCCCCCTCCTGTCCTGCCCCCTTGTTGCTTGTGCTTGCTGTCCTGCCCCCTTGTTGCTTGTGCTTGCTGTTCTGCCCCCTCGTTGCTTGTGCTTGCTGTCCTGCCCCCTCGTTGCTTGTGCTTGCTGTCCTGACCCCCCTCATTGCTGGTGCTTGCTCTCCTGCCCCCCCCTCGTTGCTTGTGTGCTTGCTCTCCTGCCCTCCCCTCGTAGGTAGTGCTTTCTCTCCTGCCCCCCCTCGTTGGTTGTGCTTGCTCTCTTGACCCCCACTGCTTGTGCTTGCTCCCCTGACCCTCCCTCGTTGCTTGTGCTTGCTCTCCTGACCCACCCTCGTTGCTTGTGCTTGCTCTCCTGCCCCCTCGTTGCTTGTGCTTGCTGTCCTGCACCCTAGTTGCTTGTGCTTGCTGTCCTGTCCCCTTGTTGCTTGTGCTTGCTGTCCTGCCCCCTCGTTGCTTGTGCTTGCTGTCCTGCCCCCTCGTTGCTTGTGCTTGCTCCCCTGGCCCTTCGTTCATTGTGCTTGCTCCCCTGCCCCCTCGTTGCTTGTGCTTGCTCTCCTGGCCCCTTGTTGCTTGTGCTTGCTGTCTTGCCCCCTCGTTGCTTGTGCTTGCTGTCTTGCCCCCTCCTGTCCTGCCCCCTTGTTGCTTGTGCTTGCTGTCCTGCCCCCTCGTTGCTTGTGCTTGCTGTTCTGCCCCCTCGTTGCTTGTGCTTGCTGTCCTGCCCCCTCGTTGCTTGTGCTTGCTGTCCTGACCCCCCTCATTGCTGGTGCTTGCTCTCCTGCCCCCCCCTCGTTGCTTGTGTGCTTGCTCTCCTGCCCTCCCCTCGTAGGTAGTGCTTTCTCTCCTGCCCCCCCTCGTTGGTTGTGCTTGCTCTCTTGACCCCCACTGCTTGTGCTTGCTCCCCTGACCCTCCCTCGTTGCTTGTGCTTGCTCTCCTGACCCACCCTCGTTGCTTGTGCTTGCTCTCCTGCCCCCTCGTTGCTTGTGCTTGCTGTCCTGCACCCTAGTTGCTTGTGCTTGCTGTCCTGTCCCCTTGTTGCTTGTGCTTGCTGTCCTGCCCCCCCATTGCTTGTGCTTGCTGTCCTGCCCCCTCGTTGCTTGTGCTTGCTCTCCTGACCCACCCTTGTTGCTTGTGCTTGCTCTCCTGCCCCCTCATTGCTTGTGCTTACTGTCCTGCACCCTAGTTGCTTGTGCTTGCTGTCCTGTCCCCTTGTTGCTTGTGCTTGCTGTCCTGCCCCCTCGTGGCTTGTGCTTGCTCCCCTGGCCCTTCATTCGTTGTGCTTGCTCCCCTGGCCCCTCGCTGCTTGTGCTTGCTCTCCTGCCCCCTCGTTGCTTGTGCTTGCTCCCCTGCCCCCTCGTTGCTTGTGCTTGCTCTCCTGACCCCCCCTTCTTCGTTGTGCTTGCTCTCCTGACCCCCCTCATTGGTTTTGCTTGCTCTCCTGACCCCCCCAACTCGTTAGTTGTGCTTGCTCTCCTGACCCCCCCACTTGTTGGTTGTGCTTGCTCTCCTGCCCCTTCCCCCTCGTTGCTTGTGCTTGCTGTGCCTGCCCTCTCGTGGCGTGTGCTTGCTGTCCTGCCCACCGTTGGAAGTGCTTGCTCTCCTGCCCCCCCCCCTTGTTGGTTGTGCTTGCTCTCCTGCCCGCCCTCATTGGTTGTGCTTGCGCTCCTGTCCCCCCCTTATTGGTTGTGCTTGCTCTCCTGCCCCCCTCGTTGCTTGTGCTTGCTGTCTTGCCCCCTCGTTGCTTGTGCTTGCTGTCTTGCCCCCTCCTGTCCTGCCCCCTTGTTGCTTGTGCTTGCTGTTCTGCCCCCTCGTTGCTTGTGCTTGCTGTCCTGCCCCCTCGTTGCTTGTGCTTGCTGTCCTGACCCCCCTCATTGCTGGTGCTTGCTCTCCTGCCCCCCCTCGTTGCTTGTGTGCTTGCTCTCCTGCCCTCCCCTCGTAGGTAGTGCTTTCTCTCCTGCCCCCCCTCGTTGGTTGTGCTTGCTCTCTTGACCCCCACTGCTTGTGCTTGCTCCCCTGACCCTCCCTCGTTGCTTGTGCTTGCTCTCCTGACCCACCCTCGTTGCTTGTGCTTGCTCTCCTGCCCCCTCGTTGCTTGTGCTTGCTGTCCTGCACCCTAGTTGCTTGTGCTTGCTGTCCTGTCCCCTTGTTGCTTGTGCTTGCTGTCCTGCCCCCTCGTTGCTTGTGCTTGCTGTCCTGCCCCCTCGTTGCTTGTGCTTGCTCCCCTGGCCCTTCGTTCATTGTGCTTGCTCCCCTGCCCCCTCGTTGCTTGTGCTTGCTCTCCTGGCCCCTTGTTGCTTGTGCTTGCTCCCCTGGCCCCTCATTCGTTGTGCTTGCTCCCCTGGTCCCTCGTTGCTTGTGCTTGCTCCCCTGGCACCTTGTTCGTTTTGCTTGCTCCCCTGGCCCCTCGTTCGTTGTGCTTGCTCCCCTGCTCCCTCGTTGCTTGTGCTTGCTCCCCTGGCCCCTCGTTGGTTGTGCTTGCTCCCCTGGCCCCTCATTGGTTGTGCTTGCACCCCCTGGCGCCTCGTTCATTGTGCTTGCTCCCCTGCTCTCTTGTTGCTTGTGCTTGCTCCCCTGGCCCTTCGTTCGTTGTGCTTGCTCTCCTGGCCCCTCGTTGCTTGTGCTTGCTCCCCTGGCCCCTTCGTTTGTTGTTCTTGCTGTCCTGCCCCCTTGTTGCTTGTGCTTGCTCTCCTGACCCCCTCGTTGCTTGTGCTTGCTCCCCTGCCCCCTCGTTGCTTGTGCTTGCTCTCCTGACCCCTCTTGTTCGTTGTGCTTGCTTCCCTGACCCCTCCTCATTGCTTGTGCTTGCTCTCCTGCTCCCCCTCCTTGCTTGTGTTTGCTCTCCGGCCCCCCCTCGTTGCTTGTGCTTGCTCTCCTGCCCCCCTCGTTGGTTGTGCTTGCTCTCCTGCCCCCCCCCCCCTCGTTGGTTGTGCTTGCTCTCCTGCCTCCCCTCGTAGTTGTGCTTGCTCTCTTGCCCCCTCATTGGTTTTGCTTGCTTTCCTGCCCCCCTTTGTTGCTTGTGCTTGCTGTCCTGCCCCCTCGTTGCTTGTGCTTGCTGTCCTGCCCCCTCGTTGCTTGTGCTTGCTGTCCTGACCCCTCCTTGTTGCTTGTGCGTGCTCTCCTGCCCCACCCTCTCGTTACTTGTGTGCTTGCTCTCCTGCCCCCCCTCATTGGTTGTGCTTGCTCTCCTGCCCCCCTCGTTTGTTGTGCTTGCTCTCCTGATCCCCCCTTGTTGCTTGTGCTTGCTCTCCTGACCCCCCCTGGTTGCTTGTGCTTGCTCTCCTGACCCCCCTCGTTGCTTGTGCTTGCTCTCCTGCCCCCTTGTTGCTTGTGCTTGCTGTCCTGCCCCCTTGTTGCTTGTGCTTGCTGTCCTGCCCCCTCGTTGCTTGTCCTTGCTGTCCTGACCCCCCCCCCCCCTCGTTGGTTTTGGGCTTGCTCTCCTGACCCCCTGTACGAAGGTGGCTACCTGACTATGGTTACCCCAGATTTTTTGCCTTGTGTTTAGCTGGTTTTCGACTTAGTTGGCCTGGTTCCCTGCTAATCAGGGCCCCGGGCTATATGCTCTCTCTGTAAAATGGATTCCATGTACCCTAGGTGCATAACTAGATTGGCTTGGGTCACCTTATCAGCCCCTGAACAGAGCACTATAGGTGCCAAGGGCATAGGTGCATCCAAGGCCTACCAGGGACTGCAGCATATCTTTTGCCACCCCTGGCTGGCAATCTAAAATTGACACAACTGGCTGATCACTCAGCTGGGGCAAGGTGGTGTAATCACTCCTTGCTTAGATATAGTATGCCTATATCTAAACCTATCTGGACACATATATACCTATCAGTCACTCCTATGGCAGGCCTTAACCATCCTGGAGGCAGAGTGCTTGGTTTTATGTGAGATGGTGCTCTAGCATGAGCTGAGCCTGTCTGCAGCTGTCAGGACCAATTCCCTAAGCTGTTCCGGGATAATGCCATACCATATACTCTTAAGTGCTTTATAATCCTCGCGGTTATATGTTAACTTTGGTTTGGCTTTATCAAAACATGTCGTGTGAGGTGTCATACGATTTGGAATACTACCCCCTCGGCAGTCCTGGAGACAGGGGTAGCATTCCACCCCTCTAGAGGGAGACGACATGTTACTTTGCTAAAACGCGGTTGATTTTAAAAAGAGCCTCAGATCCACAAAATGGATGCTTCTGCCACAGACACAAGTCTGACCTCCTTCTGCCAACCGAAACTCAGCAGAGGAGGCCTGGACAAAGGTTTTCCTGCCACAGGGAGGTGTCACACCACCCCAGACAGGAGATAGTGGATTGTAGCAGGGAGGTTTGAAAGAAACCAGACACTGCCTGGGGAGCACAAGGCTTCCCCTTGCATAATCCGGCCAAACCGGTTCTGGGGCACACCAGCCCCTGTCCCAGCGCGGCCTGGATCAAAGGAAAGGGGTGTATCTACCCCCTTCCTGGGTCCCACCCATAGGAGGGGACCTAGCAGGTAATCCAGCCCCCTAGATTGGTATAAGAATGGTAGCAGTGCCAATGCACTCAGATTATCCTGATGAAACATTTGAAACGAAACTCTGGACCCTTCGACATCCTACTCAACGTAGAAGACTGAAGAATCTCCCTTGTGGTCAAGGAGTGACCACCCTGTGCAAACAGGCACCATCCAGCACCTCGACCCTTGCTTTGTTGCAGTTCCCGCCGGAACTCGAGCAATAGAGATCGAAGAGATCAAGCTTGCCTACCTTCTTACAGCCTGATCCACAGTCCCTGCAGAGCTGAGACCCGTGGAGGCGACCGGAAGCGTGGGGCACGCCATCTTGAAAAGGCCACGAGACGCTGACCGTGCAGCCCACGAGTGACCCTCGAAGCTTTACCCCGGGGTCTGAGAAGCCCCAACCCTGAGCCACTCTTGCACCGAAGCTCCCCCCTCTACAGTCGACAAGTGCTGCGTGGGGCCCTTCTGCTTTCTTTGGCTCAACGCATTGGCCCGGTCACTTGCCAGCTGGCTTGTGGCCCCTGTACCAACGAAAACCTAAAACCGACTTGCTATTCTGATTGCTCCAGACTTGCACCAGATCCTCTGAAAAGGAGCCCCCGCTCTGACCCTCCTGGTACGAGTGAGAAGCAATCTTCCGGTCCTGCGTGGATTGCTCTTGCCAAGTGTTGTTTGCTCCAATCTTGAAGCTGACTACGCCAACGGTGAGAGCCTGCGTGGCACAGATCGTGACCTGCTCCTGGACATCGCAGATGCCCCAGAGCCCACGTGACAGCGGAGAGAAGCTCCTCGACAACCACCTGATTGCGCCCGACATTGCCTGGTTCCGTCCTGGTTCCACCCTGGTCACTGCTGAGTGAACCAGACTCTGTCCCCTCTGCTTTCAGGTACTTTTTTACTCTGATTCACCCTTGGATCACACCGGACACTTCTCCTTCCCATCACCTGCAGCATCTTCAGCTCCAAGCAACAAGAGCCTGTGTATCAAAACCCGACGCCACTTCGACCCCATGCACCCGCTTCCTGTGGGTGAGGTAACATTGCAACGCCGGTGTTCCCACACTGGTACACACCTCTAGGGTCTGTGTCTAAAGTTTGGTTCTTCTAGGTTCAGCGGAAGTGTCCTTAATCTCTATTTGTGTAACTTTTACGCACCATTGACATTGCATTGGTGCAAGCCGCGCTTTAAGCGCTGCACCCGAATCCCGCTGGTTTTTCCCGACTTCAGCCTTGCTTGTCCCGACTGCTCCCAGCGATTCCCTAGGCCCTAGGCCTAACCACTGTTCGATTGGTATCTCTTATACCACTTTTTTAATATATGGTTTGAGTGGCCACCCGCTCTCATCCATAATTGTGCAACTTTGTATGTTATACTGTTATTTTGATTTAACGCTTGTGCCCCTTTGCTCATAAAGAGTACTGGGGATTATTTTAGAAATAAATACATATATTTTTATAATATATACTTGTGTGGTGTCCTTTCATTTGATATTACAGGACTGTGATTGGTAAAACAGCTCGCTTAACACGACCTCTTGAGTTAAGCCTTTAAGGCTGCCTAGTCTATGCTACCCTTAAGATAGCTTGTATAATAAGGTTGACTTACAACCAGACACCATAAGGGATTGTTTGGACTGATACAAGGTGGTTCCAGAATTGGAAACATCATATATCAGGCCAACTTCTCACATTGGTGTGCAGCGGTGCGGATTTGAGCTTGCTGTTGTTTTACCATTGCAATCTTTTTATCAAATTGAAAGATCACATCAAGTACCTTAGGTACATATAAATCAAAAGCTTAGCATATTAAATTCTACTGAACTTAGTAGTTGTAGATTAAAGGGATTAGCACACCCTGACTACAACTCACTAGCAAGGTACAGTAGGAAAACACTTAGTGTAGGTAAGTGCACCACTTGCACCTCACTAGCAGGCATGTCTGACGCAGGTGGAGCTTCAGGCTCTGTCCCTGTGACAGTTGACCCTACCAAGGCAACTTCCAGCTATGACAAACATAGCCACAAAGACTTGAGTGCCTTGTGCATTGCAAGGGAGCTAAAAAGGGGCTGACACCCCACCATTCCTATCCTGATAGCCATCCTGGAAATGGATGATTTAAATAAGGAGAGTGTAGCTCCCTTAGCTATAGGAGATGGAGTGAACCACCCTCAGAATGAGATAACTCCAGAAGAGGAAGAAGAGGAAGAAGAGGAGGAAGAAGGCTCAGAGGTAGATGAGCCTGCTCAGAGTCAGAGGGGTAACCAGGTCCCAGTGGGGAGGCTTAGCCAAGCCAACTTGGACCTACTAGGGAATGGAGAGGGCCAGCACCTCCTCAGATCCTATAACCTAGTTCCCACAGGCAATAGAAGGGTGAGATCTCCCTCAGTGGATTCTCACATTTCTAGTGCCTCCAGAAACTCTCAAAGGGGAATGACTTCCCCCCAGAGAAGAGAGCATAAGGCCAGGATGAGAGCTGTAGAACTCCAGATAAAGAGGGAAGAGTTAGCCCTGGCCCAAGCTAAACTTGCTTTAGCAAGGGAACAGAAAATGTGTGGCTTAGATGCCACTGGTGGCAGCAATAATCCTAGAGAGAAAAACAGGTCCTATAATACTAGAAAAGTGACAAAGATTGTGCCCCCCTACACAGAAGGGGATGACATCCACAAGTGGATAACTGCTCTTGAGAGAGCCAGCATGGTACAGCAGGTTCCTGAGAAACAGTGGGCAGCAATCTTATGGTACTCCTTTTCAGAGAAAGGGAGAGATAAGCTCCTCACTGTTAGACATGAGGATGCTAAAAACTACAAAGTCCTGAAGAGTGCTCTAATAGATGGGTTTGTCTTAACCACTGAACAGTACAGGTTGAAGTTCAGAGACACCCAGAAGGCACAGACACAGGACTGGACTGATTTTGTAGATTGTGCTACTAAGGCTCTGGAGGGTTGGCTACATGGCAGCAAAGTACATGACTTCACAGGATTGTATAATTTGATTATGAGGGAGCAGATCCTACGTAATTGTCAGAACCAGCTCTTACACCAGCACCTGGTGGACTCAGATTTGACCTCTCCCCAAGAATTGGGAAAGAGGGCAGATAAATGGGTCAGAACCAGGATTAGGCCTAAGAATCAGGACAGTAACCAGTAGAAGGAGGCTACCAAGCCTCAAGAAAAGGGTGGGGATAAAAGTAAAGAAAAGACTTCCCCAGGGCCCCAAAACTCCAAGGATGGGGGTGGGTCCCAAGACACTTCTTCAACCCAGAAAAAGCCTTATTGTCATACCTGTAAACAGGTTGGGCATTACAAACAGACAGCTGTTGTCCCAAGAATGGCAATAAAGAGAATATACCTCCAAAGCCAGCTCCAACACCTCCTGTTACTGTCAGCAGTAATCCCCCAGGAAGTGGGAGCACACCCAGGAATCTGGGTGGGTTTACTTTTGGAGCACAGGTGGACCCTGGCCTATCCAGGTCCCCATCCCCAAAATATCTTGTTTATGAGACTGGCATGGGGTTTGCCAATTTCTCTGATTGCCCAAATACCTTGAGCAAATATAGACAAGAACCCATCATCAATGGTTTGAAAGTTGAAGCCTTTAGAGACACAGGGGCTAGCATCACCATGGTGGCTGACTGTATAGTCCCCTCTAAGCAACTTTTACCAGGTGCCACATACCAGGTAACAAACATTGATGGAATCCCGACAAATCATTCCATGGCAGTAGTAAGTCTCAGCTGGGGAGGTGTCACTGGCCCAAAGAGAGTGGCACTGTCACCAAACTTGCCTGTAGACTGCCTACTTGGTAATGATTTAGAAACCTCAGCCTGGGCTGAGGTTGAACAGGAAATCCATTCTAGAATGGTAAACTCCAATGGAAAGGTTAGTGGGGCTGTAATGGCTACAGCCCTAACCCAAGATGTCCTTCCTGAAAAGGTTGGTAGGGCTGAGCAACTCTCTGCCCCATCTTTAACAGAAGCTCTTCCAAAACAGAATAGCAAAGCTGTTATGATAACAACAGAAACCCAAACTGAGTCTCCTCCTGAAAAGGTTGGGGGGGCTGTGATGGCCACAGCCCAAACTCAAACAGATATGTGTGTTGTGAAGCCTGAAATGATGGATCACTCCACCCAAACTGAGAGCATGGAGGAGGAAGAGAAATCTCCCCCTCACCAGACATTAGGACAGGATCAGCCTAATCAGGGAACTGATCTTGCCCCTGATGAAGGAACTGCCCCAGAGGTTGTTGGGCCTGGCCTGACAGAGCCTCTGATGGCAGTGGACCCTTCTCAGGTGGGACCCAGTCTGGAGCAGGTAACCCGCCCCTCTCTACCTTGCCTTAGTCAGCCCAGGGCTGCAGAGGACAAGAAGGACAGTGAGACCCAGAGGGCCCCCGTCAAATAAAGCACCCCCATCAACAGATTAGGGGCACCAAAACTAGTAGCCCTAGTAAGGTGAGAACTTTAAAAACTCCTGAAGGAGCCCCCTTAAAAGTAGTTAGGGACCTCCCACAGATGGATTCTGTTGGGCACAGCAAACCTGGGACCCGAAGGGCCCAAACCTGAACTGTCCCTCCAGCAAGCCAAACAGAGGGACCCAGCCTCCAGCTTTAGGTAGCCAGAGGCTGACCCTGAGAGCTCAGTGCAACTCAGTTGAAGAAAGAAAGGCACTCATGTTGGAAGATAATTGGAGGAAGTTGAGCCCACAATTAGTGGAGCCTCACTTTAATACTCCATATCCAAACCAGCCTTTAACTTTGCATAAACACACCCAAGGTAGAGATTCCCTATGGTGGAGACCCTCTAATACCCCTAGGGTGAAGGACTGCTTAGTGGACCATGAGACAGGGGGTACCCATGCTAGTGTAGGTACTTCCTTATATGGCCACTCAGGCAATATAGGCTTACCTGGCCAAGGATAGCCTTATCTCCTTTCGTTTGGGAGGGGGGGGGGGGTTATGTAGGAAGGTGGCTACCTGACTATGGTTATCCCAGATTTTTTGCCTTGTGTT